>NW_026937844.1:0-80720 GCF_032062105.1 Saccostrea cuccullata | reverse complement strand
AATTGATGGAAATATTGGTTTTTGGAGAAAGGACCTTGCATATTGAATAAACCAATGAAATCTAACAGCCCTGCCTCAAGCATTTCAAAAGTTGTTCCCATTGTAAAAATTCGGTATATTTTGCAAAAGTAGATAAAACTCGAAGGTCAATGTTAAGAGTTCAAGTACGAGGGCCGTTCACAAATTACGCGGACTCTGCTATTTTTTATTCTTACAGACGCCATATAGATGTATATATGTAAGATTCCAATAAGTTTTGGGCAGAATTTCTGTAATTCAAAAAAAAAATTCAAAAAAAAAATCGCTATGTTGATATCGCTGATGGAGAGGTATGAAGCACGACAAAAAAAACTGAAACAAAAGCATGCGGAATCCAAAATTTAATTTATTAAATTTTCTATGATTCGTGATATTTTTCGACAATTTTCTCAAATTTATCTCTGTATTATTCTATTAATATTTATTTACATTTCTGACGTGATATTGTAAGAACTAACAGAAATATAGTGATTTTTCTCCGATGTGATTCCCTTGAAAACGAATGTGAATATGACATCTCCTGAATTTACGGAGCATTTTGTGTAATGCTCGAGAAATCTCCAACATAGATCCAAAATATGCATAATAAAACATTTAGTAACCTGGTGTATTCGTTACATTTGTCTACAAATACGCAGTAATGTTAAGGCTTCCCGGAGCTAAAAATGCAATTAAAACCTAACACTGCATTGCAAAGTTGATTTTAAGTTTTATTTTAAGCTATGTACTTACGTACGCCCAATTCATATAGAGTGTTATCTAGGCTATATATAAACATTTTTGTTACGATATCACATGACCTTTTGATCAAGTGATTGTCATTTCTTCTTTTTTGGAATATTTCACATAAATCACTTCGGCGCAGGTTATTAACACAATTATTATTAATTTTTTGTCACATAAACTCGTTGGATCCTTATAAACCCTAACTGTGCTTGGTAAAAGTTATATTATTTCTTTGGTACAATTTAATTTACATTTACTTCAACTTACCGACAAATCTGAGAGTATTTTCCGCTGAATATCGTCATCTGTTTTAAAACAAAGCCATCATACATTTTTCCCAAGCAAAATTCAGTTAGAGGGGAAACTCCTCGTACATATTTCCACAAAAGATATTAAGTAAATCCTCATTAATCACCTGCACCAGGCGCTTTTATACACATATTAGGCCTAAATTAAAATATTGTTTGTTTGCCCTTTATCGATCCAGATTTTTGGCAGGGTAGGTAGGTAGGAAAAATATTTTATTTTTTTTCTTTTTGACATCAAATTGCTGTTAAAATTTTAGAAATTCAATATTGTCCTGTACATACTCCTTGATATTGGAACTTTTGCTTCATGGAACAAAATGCACTAGTACTTACTAAACAAATCTGGAATACTATAATCTGCATATCTATCTTTGTATGTCAAAACAAAAATGTTTATTGATTTTCCTTTTTAGAAAAAGTGAAAAACAATACTTCGTTTACTTAACTTTAAACAATATATGGAAATAGTTGGATTTTTTTTTCAAATTTCATTCAATGGGTGTATTACTGATATTAGTCCCACCTTTTATTACATGCATCTATTCTTGGGATTGCATGTTTTTAAAGTAACTAAATGTTATTAAAAAATAAGAGTTGTAAGACATGTCTTATTTAAATTACGTTTACACATTGTCTAGACTAAAAATAATTTCCTTAGTATAGTAAAACCTAGCAATACTGTCCGTTTCCTGTTGTTAGTCTGACCCCAAATTTAATCATGGCGGTCGAAATATCAACAAAGCATGACATCCTTCGATGTTTTCAACATTTAAAACTACTTTTGTGCTCTTTCCACTTGGATTTGGTAATAAAATTAATGTATGACAATTTATTTTTTGTCATTGATGTCGGCAAATTTTTTTTTGAAATCGATTAGTAGCATCAAAGTGCTCCCACGTCCAGCAATCATCTTAGTAGTCAGCGCATTCATCAACAAGATCAAATATATCTCTGCAAGAGTTTTTTTCTTACCGTTATGGTGTCAAACGCTTCATTCAGTTGTCAATCACCAACATGGGACTGAGAAAAGCAAATTGGAATTTTAGACAGTAAGACGTCTGTGAAAAGGCTATAATGGAGGACGGGAAGATTATCAACAAAAACTTTATCCGGACTGTAAAGAACGTGAAAAGGCTATGCGGGAAGAGTCACCAATGTCACACAATATCTCATAAACACCTTCAGTTCCACCCCCCCCCCCAAAAAAAAAGCCAAAGAATATGCTTTGCTTGTTTAATAGATTTTAAGCTTAAAAGAAATGATGTATGGATGTTTAGTAGTTATGGCAACTCAAACTGTACAGGAATTCTTGGGAAAATTATGAAAAAAATGAAAGCTCCATCACATATTTTTTTATAATGCCCCTGACGTCGGAGATTTTGCTGCTCAGTGACTTAATAATATGTCCCGAAAAAATCGCCAAAAATTGATACCATTTTACAACATTTTGATATGCAATTTTGAAGACCATATAAGTAAAGATTCTTTTATATTCTGTGTGACATTTTGCACGATTATGTCGTCAAATATTTTTTTCTGTGCAACAAGTTCGCGTAATTTTAGAACGGCCATCGATTGTTAAAACTCAAACAAATGTCTTATCACTAGGAATATACATTAGTATTATAAAAAACCCTAGGCATCTGCCATTCAAAAGTTATGGACATGGATCATGGTTTTTGGGACAGGCGGACTGAATAGCAGGGTAAAAGCTATATATCCTAAGACTTACACCTATATTCGACAGGGCATAAAATGAATTAAACACTTTTTAGCGAAAGCTCAAGTGAGCTTTTCTGAGCATATTGTCTCCGTCGTCCGTCCGTCCGTCTGTATGTCTGTTTGCTCATTTGTTTACTTTTCACATTTTTGAATTCTTCTCAAGAACAACTTGGCCGATTTGAATCTTATGTGGTAGCATCCTGGTGTAGTGTTGATTCACAATTCGTCAAATCATGACCCAAGGAGGTTGGGCGGGGCCACAATAGGGAATCCAAGTTTTACATAGAAATCAAGGGAAAAAAACTTTTAAAATTTTCTACTCAAGAACCACTGGGCCAGAAAAGCTGAAACTTGGGGAAGTGAAGATTCTAAATTGTTACAATTGTGCCCCCCTCCCTACCTCATCCCCCGGAGGGCGAGGCCACAATAGGTACATGTATACAAGTAAAGAATAGCATCACCAATGTTACTCCGGTGAGCAATGTGGAAATATCCTAGGGTAGTGTAGATTCTCAATTGTTACAATGGTGACCCCCCCCCTCCCTACCTCATCCCCCGAAGGGCGATGCCAAAATAGGGATACAAGTAAAGAACACCACCACCAATGTTACTCCGGTGTTCGATGTGGCCCAGGGGCCTCTTGTTTTCGGTTTCAGTCTGAAAGGACGACTTTTGAATTTTAGACAGGGTTTAATCAGTCTTGCTTCCAGATACTGCAAAAGGACCCCATCCCAATTGAAAATATCTTTACTTATTTTTCCCAGAATGTGGGTAAAAATTCCCAAATAACAAACACATTAAAATTTCCATAGTTTATTCTAGAAAAAAATTGAATATTGAGGTTTTACTAACTCATTAAATTGTGAATAGCATGTGACTTACAATTAAACTCTATTCATCAAGAAAACTTGATATTAAACATAAATATCTCCAAAATTTGCCTTTTTTGATTTAAAATTCCCAATTGAAAGGGGTCAGGACCTTGTACCAAAAAGGGCCAGTTAAGCCCAGGTTCGACATCAATAAGGTTTATAGTTTTCTATGTACGTTTTTGTAACTCTTTTTATGAAAAATTTTATGCATATCAAGATATATTTCCCCACTGGCACGTCACTTGCAATCTATATCATGGAATGGAGTGGACATTATAACATCGACCTTGAGATTCTCCCCTCTGCAATGGATATAGGAAATGCTGATGGTTTATGTGGATACTTTGATGGTGACAGGGAAAACGACTTCAGAAGACGAAATAGTACCATTACAGACGACATCAGTCAGAGTTATCCTAATGACTTCTCTAGGTCATGGATGTAAGTTTAAAGATCAACGTTTACAAAAAAAAGTAATATAACGTGATTGATCCGATGTCAAATAAAATTTGTTTACCATTTCCTTTGTACGTAGGATTCCAGACAACGAAAATCTTTTCAGTGGTAGCTCCTTAGTTTATAGCGGTTTGCAATCAGTGTCCTCAATTCTAGTACCTCACTGCGCATGCACGGAGGACGGTAAAACCCAGTGCTCCTACAATACGTTTACACCCTGCAACTCAAACCGAGGCAAACAGTACGAATGTAATGTAGATCTTGTACAGAACAGAAGACGAAAGCGGGATGTTTCCGATATGTCTATGGAAAGAGATCCTTTACTTGTATGTAATTAATTCCTAAAATTTATTTCAATTATTAAGTTAAAATACTTTGAAGTTATTTGCGTCATGAAAACCTTTAGATTCATTATGTTTTCAAGTCAAAATATTTAATATCATACTAATTTAATTAAAATAAAGATACAATCTTCTGCGAAAAACCAACGATAGTATCATCTTGATAAATTGTTATTCATTTAACAACTTCAGAGAATGAAACGCACGATTTCCTACGTACAGACGACTGAATACTCAGAGAGAGTTTGTCTCCAGGCTTTTGAAAATTCACCTGAATACAACACTTGTCAACAACACGTGAATGACCTTAGTAATGTAACCTTGTCCAACTGCATTGAAGACATAAGAGTAGGTTAATTAGAAAAACAATATAGGAAATTTGGGGCATATATTGCAGTATCTTTTCGTCTAATATCAATTATTTTGTTCAGAAACAGTGGTCTTTTTTATGCATTGAAGAAGTTTGAATAGAACAATGCAATGTTACTCTGTAAAAGCTGTTTTCAGATGACAGGCGATGATAACCTAACACAGATTCACGTTGAAGCCGCCCTACAGCAATGTTCCACATTTGTGCTTTTAAATGCCACACTGCAAGAGGCAGAACCGGAAGTAACGTATACAATACAAAACCTCTGTCCAAGCAATTGTACCGGACATGGCACGTGTGATGGTGGTACGCCATTATTAAAGCATACGAATAAAGACACTGTGGTTGCTTATCTTCTCATTTGAAAAGAAAAGAATCTGCAAAATCTGACAGATAAAAAATAAGATTAAATAATTTTTGACAGTAGCTTCAATTTTTTTTGTAAAATTTTAAGAATAAATTATAAGAATGTTATATGTTACAATGATTTCCTTGTCATTAATTCTATGACGATCGTCTCAGATGTGGATAAAATATTTTCCCTATTTTTATTTTAAGGTAACTGTACCTGTGACACTGGCTTTGGAGGGAGCGACTGTTCCTTTGATTTACTCGCACCTCCTACCATAACAAGTGTTCCCGGGGCCGGTCTGTGCGATCGGTCCACTAAAACCTGTAAAGAGGCAACAATAATGGGAAAATATTTCTTTGAAAACATGAACTCAATATGCTATCTTACTGTGAAACAGGTACTTCTGATTGTCATTTGTATATAAAATAGACGTTCAATGTGTAGATCGATTTAATATGCGGCTTCGACATACCTAAGATAATGTGTAAATGAAGTGTCTGTTCATTCATCAAATGTTTTAAACTTAAAATCGAAAGTTGCTTGTCTCTTAAATGTGACCTGAGAAGACAAGTTCATTTGATATGGTAGAAATTTTCCCGATTATTAAACCTTACTCAATGGCCGAGTACATCTACACTCTTGAAGTTCTTCACCGCTATATGGTGGCTTTTTTCAAAAGTTAAAAATGGGATATAATTTCAAATGGGATGTAAAATGGCACACAATCAATCCTTCAGTGTTAATATAAGTGTTCGTACAACTAGATAATAGCATCATATCCTTTTTCTGCAACTTTGTTATTTTCTTTTTCAGACCAAAATTAACCAAACGGAAGAAAGTGAGGAAAGACAGATGAATTTACAAGAGAGAACACTTTTTGAGGGATTCTGTCCACTTCCGTACGATACAACTGACATCTGGACGACAGAAGTAAAGTTTAACATTTCTAATGACGGAGTACGTTATACAGACACGTATAATGTTATTATATACCAATCTCACTGTCAGGAGTACCATAATGAATCAGGGAATGTGTATTTCACCTTAAAGGTACGTGCTGCTCTCTCTCTCTCTCTCTCTCTCTCTCTCTCTCTCTCTCTCTCTCTCTCTCTTCTCTCTCTCTCTCTCTCTCGTTGGCATTTAATTTCGTAAAGTAACATATTCATATATAGTCATATCTTTCGTGTGGGAAAACAACGATTAAACGAAATATTAATTTCTCTAGCGATTTGAAAAGTCTATTTGACCTTGCATACTGCATTCTTTAAACGGAATAAATCTAGTTTTTATATTATTTGCAGGATGATTTCTGTTACATCGATAGTACATGCATTAGCCCCATGCAGAATAGTTCAACCAACGAGTGTCTTTACTGCAATGCGACGAATGATAAATTCAACTGGACAGAAAACGAATGCAAGTGTCAATCTTTCATAATGAAACGTTATTCTTCATACTTCCCTTTGCATTGTATAATTTTGAATGCCATCTGATTTACAATATAAATCATTGGCAGTACATGTACTACAGATAAGTATTTTGAATTTTATTTTTTTTTATCTATGTAGCATGTGGATAAATAACAACAACAGAAAGTATGACAACAAAAATGATTCTCACTGACGCAGAATCCACATTGAGTAGCTCAACAGAACAAATGGAAGAGACTACAAGTTCTATAACGACTGTTGAACAAGTTGAAACAACATATACAATAATAACCTCTCAAGTCACAAGTGCCGAGAACAAGTTCACATCTTTGGATTCTTCTTCTTTTGAGTCAACAACATTAGCGTCGACAACAACAACATCAACTGAGTCAGCAGAGTTGACGGAAGATGTACATACCACAACTGCAGATACAACTACAGAGATATCAACAACTGAATCAACATCCAATCCAACAACAAGGGCATCAACGACACTGGAAACATTCACTACGAACCCGACAACAACAACAAACAAAGAAGCAACAACTGAAATCTTAACAACTACTGAACCAATCACAACAACTACAACAGACATCAACAACCGAAAGATTAACAACTACAATAAACCAAGAAACAACAACTGAAAGCTTAACAACTACTCAACCAATCACATTGCCATCAACTTCATCAAACAAAGAAACAACAACTGAAAGCTTAACAACTATTCAACCAATCACATCGCCATCAACTACAAAAACAACATCTGACAGTGACGACGACAACTACAAGAAAATGACTACAAGAAACATTATCAACTTCCGAATCAACAACAACATCAATAATAAGTACTGACGGCAAAACAACTGCGAAAGAAGATACATCTCCAGCTACAACAACAAGTAAACCTAAACCAACCCTTAGTACATCAACTTCGAAATCAACAGAAACATCCAATAAACCTGTGGGCACTACTACATCATCTAACGCAAAAGATACCATAGAAGAATCGACTACGTCAAAAATTGAAAACACCCAGTTGATCGTTGGAGCCTCCACTTCCGTTGTTGGAATAGTTTTATTAATGATAATCATAGGACTGGTAGCCAGAAAATGTAGTAAATCGTAAGTATTCATTTTTTTTAATTTTTAGGGGGCTGGCAAATTTTATTACTTGTGATTGAACGATGAGAAAAACAGCTAACATTTTAATTGAATTGTATAAAAAGTCTTTCGTATATGTTTGCCTCAGTTACAGACTATCTTCATCATTTTCAAATCACTTTTAAATAAAACGCCTTTCAATTACTGTCAATTGTTTAAATAGTAACGTTTCGACACTTTTAAAAATATTCAGTCACATAAGTGTTTTATATAATTATTACATAGGAATAAACAAAACAAGAAACAACAGGAAGACAATGAACCAATTAGAAACTAGAGAGACCTTGCCTTGGCGGGAAAACAAGACACAGATTCTCAGAGCAAGGTCAAATCGTCCTCATCCTACAACAGAAATTACTACGTTGCGCACGCACCTCTGCATCACTTCAAATCTAGCGGAGGATCTCGTCATGAGGACGCCAATAAATATCACAGATATTGACAACATTTAACTTCATCCTCTCTTGCACATAAATACAATTAACCTGTTCTAATATTTACTTATTCTTTTTTTACTGAATTTGTATATATTATTTACTTTGAAGCTGCCTTAAGAGGCAATATAAATAGTTTATTGATGATGTTCAAATGTAAAATATTTTCTAAAATTTGAAAATTGTTTTGTGCAAAGATTACATTGTACGTGCATTGGGATATCGTCATGGAGCTGTTTAAATACAAAGGCATGCAATGTTAAAGTGGACTTCTAAATGATCAAATGAGAAATTGGAACCAACGACATAAGGATCAATAATTAACCCTTAGATATAGAGCATGAGACCACACGATATTTACAAACAAAATAAAACTGGTTCAATAAACACTAAATATTTTGTAAAACTTGATAATTGTTTCGTGTATGTCGGGTTTTTTTCCTGATGTAAAGAGGATTTCTGTTTGAAAGTTGAAACTTTGCTACATTTAAAAAATAGATTTAAAAGGTAAACTGTAAGATAAAAAAAATAAATTACGTGCATATGGACATTGTTTTAAGGGGGTATGTGAATATAAACTCCATAGATATGATTAATCGAAATGATATATCATAAATATATACACTTTTTGTGCATAAGAATATTGCCATAGAGTTGTTAACATTTAAAGGCTTTCAATGCTATAGAGCACCTCTACACCTAAGAAGTATATTTGATTTTTATTGCATGATTGTTTCTAATAATAGCCTCAATATCCGATAAAAGATGGTTATTCCAAAGTATTTCCCTTTTTTATTTTGAAATTTTTAAAAATTTACATTTTCCACCATTTGTATCATTTGTACCAATAAAACAATATCTGATAAAAAAAAAACATGTTATAACATAAGGTTTCTCAACATACTTAAGCTTTCTTTTTTATAATTTACGTAACCGCCTTTGAGAGTCCGATTCAATCATATTAGCGATTAGCCGATTACGATGTCCTTACCGAACACAACTGGTTTGTCCTTGAGAACAGTAGGGAAGTCAATGACCGTAATATATAGTATGCGATCTCCAAAACATGTCGGCCCAGCCGAGCGCTTGAAATATTTCATTCAAGCTTTAAAATATTTTGTTAGCATATCTGTGTAAATTCTGCTGAAACTTACCTAAGAAAATAGATATGTAGTATAATCTTTTCAATGATGACCGTAACATAATTTAAAGATGTCCGCAATCAATGTTTTTATTTAATAAAGCAGGATGACTGTGATATACTGAATTTAATGTTTTCTTTCGTTTTTCATGTCTTCGAATGATATTTACAAATTGTCGATATATAGCTAAAGTATGCAATATATTTTGCCGATGTAAAGTATACTATAGAAATCATAGGTATTTTATGCACCCCCTCAATCAAAACGTCTGATACTCTGTGTGTCCCCTCGGACAATAGAAACATGGTACTTTCTTGTGTTCCTCCACAGCAAACAAGTAGACTACACTAAGATACATAATTTTGGTTATCGGTTTTTGATTTCGATGAACGGTGTTGCCATGGTTACTAAAAATAGATATTTCTGCAAAATACTTTCCAAATGCTACTCCTCCTCAGTTTCATTCTGATTTCAGATTGACTTTACTAAGACACATACATGTATATCCATGTATCGGTTATTGATTTTCGATGAACGCTGTTGCCCTGGTTACTAAAAGAAAAATATTGTGGAATTCCCCTGAAATGCTTTTCCTAAAATATATTCAGTCTTATTATAATATATGTTGGGGATTCAATTACACTGCACTGAGATACATAATTGTCTTTTTTTTGTTTTGTTTTTTTAACATATATTGATGAATGGTGTTGTCATGGTACATCGTACTAAAATTTAATTTCTGTAAAATTTTATTCAGGGTTACTTCTACATTATTAGTCTATTTGCAATCTTGCCAGAAGGAGAATTAATCAATGATCATTAATATTTTTATTCCTGTTGTATGTTTTAAGTCCCTATTGCTACATTTATCCTCCCTAATTATACAATGTAACTACTTACCGGTAGAGTTACAGTCTCGACAGAGATTTCTGGTTATTGTAATCGAAGTTTTGTGATTAATATAATTCGATGGACTAGATTTCGACCATATATCTCAAGACAGCATATATGAAGTTATTGAAAGAACTTGAATGATTGCAAGAGATATATTTTAGACCAAAAGGGGAAATATCCCATTTTATAATCAATTTACACAATGGCATAACAAAGGCGTGTTCATATTAAATATTTAAAGAGCTTGATTGAAATCTAAAGGTTCATTTATTACATGTACGCATGAAAAGCTATAAAAACCTCTCAAAGACGCTAATTATACTTCCTTGTCTGTATTGGACATTTTCGGTTGGGTGAACTTCTACTGCACTATCGATAATGGACAAAAAGTATGGAAACCATAAATAGCAATTATGAAATGAAAAAATAATACAAACTCGTTAGTTTAAAATGACGTTTTTTATAACATTTAGTTTACAGCACCTTAAGATTTAAAGTAGTTCTGAATTGGATGGGTAACTAGGCTTTTCCTTCATCAGTGTTCTACAATATTTTAATTCAGATCGTCGAGTAATATTATAAACTTCTACTTCACTATCGATAATGGACAAAAAGTATTGAAACCATAAATAGCAATTATGAAATGAAAAAAAAAAATAATACAAACTCGTTAGTTTAAAATGACGTTTTTTTTTTTTTTTATAACATTTAGTTTACAGCACCTTAAGATTTAAAGTAGTTCTGAATTGGATGGGTAACTAGGCTTTTCCTTCATCAGTGTTCTACAATATTTTAATTCAGATCGTTGAGTAATATTATAAACTTTTATTGAATAGCAAACGTATACAAGTATACTACACTTTTCAATTTATTAATTGAATTTGTCAAACAATATATTTTTTAATCACTGTCCTCGCGATTGGTTGAATATTTACGAAATAGCAACTAAGGGATCTTAAGTATGGGGCTCATTACCCACATTAAAACGTTGCATAATTCATTTGATAACTTTTGAATGAAACATTGTAATTGAAATATACATACAATAATTATTCAGAATTCAATGTGTTTTATTCATGTTATTAATAATAATAAGTTTATAATATTACTCGACGATCTGAATTAAAACAGTTTTTTTCTCTTTTAAACCATGAGCACATGTTTGTCTATTGATCTCCTTTTAATATGAGGTAATACATATAAATAAACAACTACCATAAAAAGGAGAACAATAGACAAACATGCGCTGACTATGTATTAAGCCTGTAAAAAGGTGGGCGTACTCATTATCCTATGGAGATTTCAACATATGCGATGACCCCTTCCTATAAAAACGACTTCGAACTTCGTTAATACGAACTTATAATTAACGTAATTACACAAAGTTGCAGTTAAGACATTGACCATTTCTACCAATAAAAGAAAATTGCCCAGTTTTAAAATTAATTATGTCGCAATTTCTAAGTTTCCTTAAGTGCAGTCATCCTTTGCAATGGATCAATTGAAATTTTAAAATAAGGTTCATTTTTAAGTTGAATCTCTGATTTCACAATCCTACGGGGGTCTGATAGGCCAATTTTCATACGATGTGGGCAAAACATATATGGTTGATTTTCTTTCCTTACGGAGTATATATATATCTCAGTTGATTCAATACGCAATAGCATGCTCTACGTCTTATGAACAATTTCTAAAGCAAGGTATATTATTGACAAGCAAGTTAACGAAACAAGAATATCAGCAGTCTTGTTTAAAGTCATCATTTCGTAAGTTCTATGGTCGATACAATGACCTTGTCAGCAAATACTGTTGATCATTGAGTCAAATGCTGACTGACGTTTTTCATACAATTTGTTAGTCCATTATTTATAACTGAATTGACGACAGATTTTTCCATTATTTCCCAATCATGACAAGGAGCACAAGGCGGGTGTGACCGGTCGACATGGAATGCTCACTCCTCAATGGCACCTGATCACACCTCTGATGCTTCGGGGATCCGTTTTTGCTCTGCTCTAATTGAATACTGTTCGTTATCTCCATATCCTTCTTTCATATTATGTATAAAGATAGATTTTGTATCCTAGAAAAAAATATCAAATTTTCAGAAAAATTAAATTTGAGGGAAAATTTTGCCTATCTATTGTGTCCTACATGTACCTTCAAACGTCAATAATATTAATCCAAGTTAAAAAAAAATCTCCATCTTTACATTTGGTTTTATTTCATCCAGATTCAACTAAAATCAACAGTAACAGATGAATTATTGTAACAGGAACCATACATGTTTCCATACCAGAGTAAATTGTTTACAAACATGTTTGACAGTTCAGGCAAACAATTCTGTAGGCGGCAGATTATTCAGAGGATTTAATTTCCAATTATTGCAAAGTTACTTGATTTAAAAATAGGACAAAGTCACTCAGGTTATGTTATTGCCAAAGAAACTCTTGTTTACAAAGTATTTGAAAATACATGTACATGTGTACATAAATTGTAACCAGTTAGTTAAACATGTTTACGAAAGAAATGGCAATTTCTGTCCCTGGAAGAAAATTTTAGAAGGATTGTTTTTAATTATCGGCAAGTACACTAGATACTTGAAATTCAATCAACTATTTTGACCGCTAAATGCTATTATTTTTTTATAAATTACCTGGAAGTCAGGCCCGGGGATCATAAAAACATACGAAGCTTAAGTCAAAATCTTTATATTAAACTTTAATGTTGAGTAGGTAAAGCAGATCAAAATTGCATGCTTTTGAAAACTTGACTGAAGTCTAAGTTTGTGTCATGATCCCGAAGCCAAATTACACAAGGCGTCAAAATATGACTTGCAAATTAAAGCTAGCTATCTATAACCTTGAGTTATTCTCTATTAAGATACATGTATATGTGCATTTTTCTATAACCAGTGTATAAACAGCGTTTTAAATGCCAATAGAATTCTTCCTGGTTCAGTCTTTTAAAACAGACTCAATGCATGTAACCTGATATTTTCTTCAAAAGAACAGTGGCAGTATGTGCAATTTTGTAATATATTTCTGCCTCTTTTCATGGCATATTTTTGGAATAACGGCATTAGGTTTTTAAGTGATTTAAAAATATACGGAAAAATTATTTTAATATTCAAATATGAAAATAAAAAGCAGCAGAAAAGTAACAAAGCCCTTAGGTCCATTTGAAATAGACACACTCAGATTTAGGACCGATTGATCGTGTATTACTTTCTGGCAGTATTTTAGCCATATATTGACGGAGAGGATTAAATATCAAGTAGAAAATTTTTGAAAGTTTTAAGAAATGAATGTAACGTGCGAGTACCCATTAGGGTTTGCCGAAAAATTTCACATTTTTCTTTGTCATATCCAAAATATAAGTTTATTTAAAATAATTTCTTTATGTATCTCTGCAATGTTCATTCAATTAACATGAGATATATTTTTCATTTGAAACAAGTTCATCTCCATGACCTTGGATAAACAGGAAGTAGAGTACCCATTATTGCCGCTTATATCTTTTCCACATTATTCACCAACTAATTGCTAAATAAACCAACTATTTTTAAATTCATGACATAAGAAGACAGAAAAATGTCTCCAATGTAAAATTATTTTATTAGAAACGCAATTTTAATGTTTTATTTTAATTTTTGGTGACCTATTTTTTTTTCGTTGTTGCTACGACCTCGTGCGCAAAAATAAACATGGAGAAACATGTGCTTTGCAGCTTTATCGGAACTGACAATGTCCGCAGCGCTATTTTTCCAAGTGAACGCAGTGTAATGACAGATAAGAGAAAGAGAAGTATATGTCTCATTGGCTGCAGAGCTTTTGCAAACACTTTTTAACCAGTTTTTGCGTATATTTTGTTTGTGTACCAGCCTTCAAATATTCCTTCCAACATGGTGGGCGGGGCTCCGTGGTTAAGCCGAGAGGCTTGAGCCCCATGGCGTACTTCCACATCGATGGCAGTAAACGGATGTCATTGGTCAGTGTCATCTTGGTATTTTTTTTTAATAATAAGAAGTATTGATACTATGTTTTTCATGTACATTAAATATATGTAGAAAATAAAATCCTAGCCCACCCCCACGCACCTGCACCTGATATGATGCACCCGGACTGCAAGTTTGGAGGTTTTGTATTGTGGTGTCATTTCTTCAGCGAGGTTATGTTACTTGGATGTTATTAAAAATAATAACTAATATGAAATGTTGTTGAATTAAGTAAAATTTTCCATAATTTTATGAAACAAATCACTAAGACCTCTCCCCCATCCCAACCATTATGCAACTAATTAAATCCAATGAAGGAAATCTTTAAGAAACTATCAATCTTGAAGAAAATAAACTTAGCAAGTGAGAGTAACATATATATGGAATCAGTGAAGGTATAACTTTTTACTTTATTTGTGTTCAAGAATTTATCATGATTCTTTATATTTGTTGAAGGTCCTTTTCATGTGAATTCAGAAGTTTTCGGAATAAGACCAGTGTCATAAGACTAGTTGGTGCTTTCCAGAATAAAGGCACAAGATGGCAGAGTATGTTGTGACTGTCAAAAGGAGCCTCTTTAAGGAAGACGAGAGATGTGCAAAGGTATAACGGTACCATTTAAACAATAATTATGACATCCTTTGTTTTCCGTCAATATCACTTGCCATGAGTCCTTATAACCACATACTGACCTTTATGAAGTCCATATTACTGTATAATATTAACTGAGAAAGGTTTTGTGAATCTGTCAAGTTGTGGATTTTTATTTTCTGTTACAATTGTGTTTAAAGATATTTAAAGTTCTGAACAACTAATTAATCTTCAGTATGTAAAGTTAATGTTCGAAATAATTTTAGCAATATAAAAAATTGGAATTTTTATAACTCTAATCATTATTCAAATAAAAATAAATTATTTGTTTGTTTATTTATTTTAGATTTATACTGTTCTAAATCCCAAATCTATTTTGTATTTTTAGGCACATATCAAGCACTTGTCCTCACACTGCCTTGCCAATGACCAAATAAATGGTTGACTACAGTATCTGAAGATCTTCAAAGTAGTTGAATGTCACACAGACCTCTGTCTATGGCTGCTAAACTAACGCTTGGCAGTTTCATGTGAAGAATTGAAAATATATATAGGAGTATGTAAAGAAATGTTGTAACTGTAAATAGAAGAAACTTTTCTCTATTTTCAGTTAATAGATTAAAAAATGTTTCCATAAATATACACTGAATAGTCAAAAAGTTTCAAATATAAACTGTACATCTAAAAGTTTAAGGCTATGTGATTGAAATCATTTTGATTATAAAATTGTGAAAAGTATTTATGTGTCCATTGTATAGAAAATTTAGGCAGTCAGTTTCAAAAGTTATTTAAGGAATAACTGTCAAGTTAGTAGAGTATATGCTAGGACATCAAGGATAGTTCAAAATGTGGGATAATTTGCATAACGAGTGAAGCTAACTAAGAAGACAGAGATTCATAATATTTCCTTTTCATTGTGAAATAAAACTGTAAATTTAGATTTTAAATGTATAAACAAATAGATTCAAATTACACGAGGCCACCCGTGTCAATTTCAATAGCCCCCACCTATTGACGTCAAACACAAAAACAGCCGCATAAGATATATATGCATATTGGACGTCCGTAGCGTCAGACACAAAGACAGATGCACGAGTGCGAAATATTTGAATGTTAATACTAGCCGAAGGTACCTTAGATTGTTGATGTACAGATATACAAGTATCATTTTGCAATTTAGGTTTAGGCATTTACAATCTATGTCAATTCAACAAAAATTATTTTCATGTATCAATAATTTAATTCTGGTTGTAACGTTGTATTTGATTGGATAAAAAATTTACTTTAAATCGTATAAAATGACTTGCGTCAAAAACGTATCAATCCCCCTGACGTTACATTCAAATTTTGTACAAATTGAAGTCATTTTGTTAGAACAATAATTTTTTTTTCTTACATCAATTGAATGAAAATTAAATTATAAGCAATGAATTTAATAGCTACCCATTTTATACGGTATAAACTGGGTTGGAACAGTTAACGCTTTTTTAAAAACCGCTTTGCGGTTTATAAAGCGTAAACTGCCCCAAACCAGTTTATACCGTATAAAATGGGTAGCTATTATATTAATTCCCTAATTAACATACGAGTTGAATTTGAATATTTTCTGTTACACACATGTATGTTGATGTAGCTTGTAAATGAAACACTTCTAGCATGTTTTTTTCCTTGTCTTTTCTGTTAGTACTAAGGAAAAACATGTTTTTGAACTAATTACATTCCACTTAGATTAAGCTCAGTAAGTAAAATTTTTATATCTATCATAAGCCATAAAAATTTTAAATACAGTCAAGTATTTCTAATTCTTCTGCATTCTACACAGCTAGGGAATCTTCAGTTGAACATGAATTCTTTCTTCTTTAATATTAAATGAAAAAACCCATTAATTCCACTAAGAAAAATTAGATTGCAATGCAAAAATAATTTTTTGGTTTGGTATTTTTTCCCCTATGTCTTCCAGTTTTTAAAAAAATCTAAATATTTGGCAATGCATGGTTTTTTTTTTATTTATTTTAGTAAACAATTTATCCCCCCCCCCTTTCAGAAGCAGACTGTTAGTGAAAATTGCATTGTTTACATTTGATTTCCAGGTAATTACTAATTTTAAAAACTGTAAACAATATTTTGACTTTGCTTAACTTCAATTTTAATGTACTCTGTAATCCATTAGGGTGGGTGTTATCTTGTTACCTACATTGCTTCTTTTTCACAAGTCGCAAATAACAAAAAATAAAATAAAAAAAAAAGAATCAAAGCATTTTAATTTTCTAAAGTGGTTTTCTTAAATTATATTATAAAACATGTACATGTACATTTGTCACTGTATATTTATAGATTATATAACTACATAAAAGTTCAATAAATACTGCAGTATGCCAACAGCTAGGGGTAACCCTGGTATTTATTATTTGAAAGAATTTTGTTCAATAATAAGGTATGACTAGAGGCTAACTGGCTTTCAACCCTTCAAGGTCTTCCAGGGTTTCAGTTTCCAATTTTTGTAGCTATGAAATGACTTGGAGATTTAAAAAGCATCTTTGAAGGAAAGTAGCTTGCGCCGCTCCCCATCCTCAATAGAACCTCATTTTTCATAATATTTATTTTGTGTGATTTCTTGAAGAAGAAAAAAATTAGAGCAAGTTATTATACATGTAAAGTGAGTATATTGTTTCTCCAAGGATGAATCCAGGATATATCTTTGTACTCTCATGTCAACAGAATTTGTGTATTTTTTTCCTCATATTCCCATTTATAGATTTTTTTTTATTAAAAAAATAAATAGATAAGACAATTCCACCTTGTTATTTTGATTTAACAAGTTGTCCATATAATTTTGAGGCGATATGCGCAAATATAAATCGATAAAAATAACCTAATTGCAGAATTATTAAGAACAGGTGCGTGTGATGGATTTTGATCCGCTCCCCGGTTAAAAAAAATGGCGTCGTACTGCAGGCGCTTCAAACTGACGGTACTCATTGTAATTTTCGTGAAATACTGCAAGTAGAAATATTATCTTGGATAATTTCGTTTAGTATCGATGCATACAGGAAAATATTCATTCGATTTTCACCAAAACATGACCGATTCTGTCAGGAAAGTGGAATTCTAGTTGAAAATTCGATGGCATGTCCTGTCGCACGACTGCTTTTTTGTGTGTTTTCAAAGACTTGAAATATCACCGGTGAGTTTATTAATCCCAAACAACTTTTTCTTTTTCCGAGACGATTGGTGGTTTGAAAAAAAATGTGCAATTTATGTATCTTGCGAAAAAATTACAAATAACTACCGTTTTACAGATTTTTAAACGTAAAATCGAAAATCGGCAATAATGGGTACTCGGCAATAATGGGTACTCGCACGTTAATATTTGTGAATATTATGCTTTCATGTAAATTAGTTGAACCTGATTGGTCGAGAAACATTTGTTAAAAATACTATTAACCGCTGAATAATGAAGCCACTCCCTCCAGCGTAGCAACAGTGAACAGTGCTTGACGACGGGTGATATTCTAAAAAATTAGCGACTGCGCAGTATATGCGCGCACGGTTCACTGTTACATGCATTTTTATAAAACATTCAGTATAATACTATAAATATTGCATGTAGTTGAGTGTAACAAAAAAAAATTGACCCCACGAAAACCATTGTCAGTCGGACATCGAACCGTGATGTTAGAGAACTCAAACAAAATAATTATCTCCTTGTACATGTATATTGTTATTATAAAAATATTTTTTCAAAAGATTTTTTTTCAAATAAGTTTTATGTCATTGAAACCCTTATTTTTCTTTGCATCATTTATTATACTTTTAATTGCATTTGTTAAATACGTGCATTCTTTCATTGTCTGAAGTTCTTTTGATAACTGTGCACATGTATGATTCATGTACAAAATTTCACAGAAACATCTAAACAGTGACATTTTCTTTATAAGCGTAAAATTTTCTCCGGTCCTGGGTAGTAAGCGATTATTGAACAAATCTGTTTTTTTATAAGATTCGTTTGTTTCGAGAGCTTTTCACTCATATGGCGACGCCACCACTTGCCGTTGGAGAGCTGCAAATTCTGTCCTATTCTCGGCACTTAGAGCCACTGAGTAGTAAGGCGTCTATTTCGTGCCAGCATTTACTGAGACACCGGACCTTGGTTTATAAGGTCACATCCAAAGGACCGATATGGATCACCTCCCGAAGTGGGATTCAAACCCGCGACTTCTCCTAACTCAGCAATTCTAGAGCAGATGCTGATCTAATCACAGCGCCAAGCGAACGAGTACAGGAGTTGTAAACATTCTTGCCCATTAAGATGAGGTTCTATTACTAATAGTGAACAAGTCTCTATACATCTTGCACCGAAATATTTCTATGATATTGAGAGATGTGCTTTTTTCACTCTTATGATATTTTATCACTGTTTCAGTAGATGATGTTCATGATATTTTAAACCCATTTAGAATCCAAGTTTATCCTATCAGAAATTATTTATTAACTTTAAATATTCTAACCTTTAATTGAACTCATAATTTTACTATTTTTTTTTATTTTTGCTTTTTTTTTCATTTTTATCCATAGGTAACTTAGCATTTGGAAGAAATGTGACTGGCTATCAAGACTTATATGTGGGCAAACCCCTCCAAATAGCTGGGAATTTGACCGACGGAGATAGAACTGGTACATGTGAACATTTTAGCGGGGATTATTTTGAATTTCACATCAACCTTCAAAATGTATACACCATTAAATCGTCGAGACTTATATACAAAGGTATATATTTCAGTATCGTGTATTTATACATGAAAGAGAAATGTGCAGTTGCAATGTGCATGAATGTAAAATTCTGGAAATGTATTCATAATTCGAAATGATTTATTTCTTTTCCACTCTTACATTAATCAAAATTTTTGTATCAAAATAAAAGGGAATTTATAATTGCAAAAAATTAACCCTGTTTACAAACTAGTTTTCGATTAAATATGAATACTTTATGAATGTTTATATTAATGAAGGAAATTTTACAACGAATGGAACAAATATTTTTTGTTACGATTACACTCAGACTTGGCCTTACTACGAACTTGACAGCTACAAAAGGGAAATTCCACAAACAGTTACGTTTGAAGTTCAGCGAACGGGAACAATTATTTATCTTTTTGTATGGTAGCCATCTAGAAATACAATTGAAATCGATTTATGTGAAATAGAAATAAATGGTGAGTTACAAATATTATCCATTGCTTTACTTCAAGACAACATCTTACTAGATTTTCTAACGTCTTGTGACATGTTTGTGCTTTGTGCAATGGGAAATACAACTGTTTTACTTTTTGAACCCTTTGACAAGGATGTGCGGTTGACCACTATGGTGACGACTGTCTGCCCTGTGACAAATCTGAGTATTGTGAAGTTTGTGATATTAACTATGGAGCTTGCTATGTCTGCAGAGAAGAGTACACCGGATCCAACTGTAGCATAAGTATGTTTCTACGTATTTTTTTCCTTAGTTTTAATATATGTAGAGAAGTATAAATTAAATAGACACTGTTTTTTTTTATCAAGACAATTAGACCTATAGCTGTGGATATGGATTAAGGCTTACCTGAAAATGGCAACAAAATCCACTTTTAGTGAACATAATTATAAATATGACCTTTTATTGGATGTTGTTGGAAGGGGGATGAAATATTGCAGAAAACTAATTTTTTGCGCTTGCCGTCACGTGCTTTGGTTTGACTTAAACCCCTAAAACCTCGGTGATAGATTGACACTTATACAAGGACCGGACCGAAAGGAAACCCAAATTTCCGAAAAAATTATATAAACGAGTTTAGCGACACTCAACGAGTTAACATCCAGTGGTTACAGTCCCTTAAACGTTCTACTTTCCCACCTGAACGGTGAACGAACGCTTAACGAACGCAGAGCAAACGGTGAGTGAAAAATGTTCGAACACTGAAAGCTACTTGGTGAACGATGCGTGAACGGTGAACGGTGAGTGAACGCAGAACGCGAACGAGGCGCAAACGCGAGCGCAAAGTGAACGGTGAACGCAAGATGAACAATTTATTCGAAATGCCTTCGACCTTTTCCTTGCATAGATATTATTCTTTTATTCTATGATTTTATTTTCAGATTATCATAACGTCAAAAACACACTGCAACGACGTCAACTTATCTATCAATTGCAAAATCGGTTAAAAAAAACAGTCATATCAAATTGGTATTACATTTTTAATTCTATAATTTCTGAACTTTGTTTAATTTTAATAATAAAGCTAAAAAGTTGCATTAAAACAGTAAATACGGTTCATTTTACTAAGATGCGCGAAATATTGCGCAATGGAAACTATAGTCGGCCCCCTTAAGTATCCCTATCACGACTTATATATTGTAATAGCATTTCTCATGGAGATATATTAAAAATCCGTTTCATCTAAAAGTAATTGAACGTTTAAATTTATGAATGGGTTTGATTGACACACCCTTGCACTTTCAAAAATGTTAATCTTGTAGTGTATTAATGAAAAATATTAAAACTATAATCCAGAGAATTACGATTAAAGTTTGCTACTTTTCTTAACTATTAAGAATAAAATTAAAATTTGTGAAAGTGCTAGTATGTGTCGATCAAACCTAACCAAAAATTTAAACTTTCAACAACTTCTAGATGAAATAAGATTTTTAATATATTTCGTGTGAAATGTTATTACAATGTACAGTTTATAAGTCGTAATATTACATAAAAAATGTTAACTTCAAATCTGTGTATATGCACCTTAAAAGATGATTTAAAAATTATTAATTTATTTTACATTTAACGATGGGAATCTAAATTGCTTAATTTTATGTTTGCACCAGAACTTATACTTGCCCATGACTACCCGTTCCCTTGCTGATTCTGATGCAATACTGCTGCTTTTTAAATAGTTGATGCTGGCTGGATACATGTACTTGTTTTGATTTTGCTGATTTATGAAACAAGCTGCAAGTGTATTCACGATCTTAGAACCCAAGGGCAGGGACCATAAAATTGTTTGTACCGATTGAACAATAATTATTGATACTATTTCTGCTGGAATTTTTGAATTTGTTTAAAAAATAGAAATGTTTTAGAAAATATCAAAAAATTAACGCTCCTTTTCAGGCAATGAAAATGGCGCTTTACAAATATATACTTGGTTGTATTATTTGGACCCAGTTCGATACTATTTACCTTCCCATCGTTTGTTTGATGGATCTACTGAACAACCCAGCTGCATTGATTTTACTTCTTCTTGGACTGGAAAGACGTATTACTTGGACGTACACTCGAGTGATTCCATTCAGAACATCAAAGATATACGGTTTTATTTCAATAATAAGGGTAAGGAGTAAATGTTTGATAATGCGTGTATCTCATTTCTGTTGATACTCTAACTTTGCATTTTTTCAAATTATCATCATTGAAAAATAGTGTAGGTATCCAAGTGACCGTACAAAGGGCCTGCATATTTTCTTTAATCTTTATTGCAAACCGATGCGTTTTCGATACTAAGGTGTTTACATCCTCAATTCATAATGTTAATTTTCTTAATATCTCTATATTCCTATTTATTTTATATCAGGAACTTGAAGTATAATATTCCAATTTACCATTTGTCGAGATTGTTCATCAGAAGATAAACTCAGTGGGGAAGAAGAGATACCTGTCTCATCATCAACTGTGATAAAAATACCGTACCCGAAACAACTCTACTACACAAATCTGGATTTTTTAATCAGTTTTTCTATTGACGACCTCGCAAAAGTTAACAGCTCTTCACTCTCTTTCTGTGAAGTAGAAATTTTTGGTAAGTGTTCAAATGAAGGCTATGTAATTTACTTGAAAGGAGCTGTACACATGTAACATTTCATGTTTAATGTGAATTCACATCACATATTTTCGTGGGGTATAATTTTGTCGGTGTCTTTGAGAGACCATTGTCCACCATTAAATGTAAAATCTTACATCACTACACAACAATTCCTCATACACCCTATCAAATCACGAGTTTTTCCTCAAACAATAAAATATCACTTCATGAAAATGTGCGATTTTACAGTATTACAGGGACTTGCGTTTTTAATTCAAAATTTGTAGACAATGATGAAGCATTTGAATTAAATTTAAGGTAAGTCCTAGTATATGTAGAGCATAGTTGTTAAAGTTAAATTTTTGTCTTGATTTACATTTAGATCACTAAATTTTGCAACAAGTTATTTTCGCTAGATAGGCATTGACTCTTTATTAGCAAGAAATATTTTCCCGAATTGCTGTTATTCCGTTATGTTATCGTAAAGAATACTTTTTCGAGCTTACTGTTTCAGGTAATTACGCAAAAGTAATTTTTTCGAAAAAAAAGTGATTTACAGTACTTCAAGAGCACAAAAAGCATAATTATAGATAATTTAATATATTTTCATGAAATATTGTGTTAAGCACTCACATACCCAATTCTACCCCTAAAAATAACGGCTGATTTCAAAACTTTGTGGTACGTAAATTTGCGGAATCAATAGCATGTATATACATGTATAAAGAGTATCTGTCAGACTTTTTTTGTTTCGTGACGATGATCAATCGATTGAATTGTTTGATAAAGTTTTGCATAAAGACCTTCGTTTTTGCATGAACCCCTAAAATGAGACAGTTATTCCTTTTACTAGTCTGCTGACTATTGATTTTAAAATTTCTTGCGTCATTAATTCAATGACATCTTTTGTTTGGCAAGGATGTCCTTGGAATCATTACGGTAGCCCTTGCAGACCATGTTCTCTAAATTGTGATCGATGTAACGCTATTGACGGTTCTTGTATTTGCAAAGCTGGGTATTGGGGTGAAAACTGTACAAATGGTAAATATTCACACTATTACACATTTACATATATCTAGAAATAATTTCAAAGGAAATATAGAAATGCTGTTGTGAAAGTAGAATAAATTCTTGCTTTTATTCATTTTAAACCTTTACTTAAAATATTACAGTATGTTCGAATGGTACCTATGGTGCTAACTGTGTGTCCAGTTGTGGACATTGTTACAATGCTACTTGCCATCACGTGACCGGGAACTGCTTACTCGGTTGTACAGATGGTTGGACATTAAGCAGGTGCAATCAAGGTAAGTATTTAAATAAAAGCTGATGAAAACAATCTTTTTAGATGGTAGGAAGAAATGGGGAAAATGTGACACTGGGTCAACTTGATTTTTTTATCATCTCTTAAGAAAAAAAATGAGAAAGCCAGAAATAAAGTTTCGATCGCAAAAAGCAAATTGATTTTTTTTTCATATATATGTACGTGTCTATGCCTGCATGTACATGATTATGGTAAGTACTGCATTTTGTATTTCGTGTATATAAAATTCTACTTTTATACGTAAACAAAACCTAAAAATCAATTAAGGATTTATGTTAATTTTTAAAAACTATATTCTGTATATCTTATATGCACTGTAAATTTGTTAATATAGTACTTTTAAGGTTCTAATTAACGCCCTTTATTATTATTTCAAATTGTAAGTCAAAGAGAAAAAATCCAGATATGAATTGGCAATAATTTTTGGACGATTTCATTTTTCCATGTAGCCTGCAGTCCTGGTTACTATGGACGTGGTTGTACACAGAGATGCAGCAGTCACTGTATAACACCGTATCTGTGTGATCAGTATAACGGGTCTTGTTTTGGAGGGTGTGCTACTGGGTGGACTAATGATACCTGTGACAAAGGTGTTTTCAGGTCGTTCTTATTTACCCTTAATCGAGGATACGGGGTATATAGTTTTTGTATTCTGTTTTGTCCGCAAAAACATAAATCTTGTTCGGATTGGACTATGGCTTTTATATCGCACGGATGTACGAGGGTGATCAAAAATTTCGCAAACTATCTCTATATTTACAAAACCACAATTAAGATTAGAATGAAATTCGGTACACACATGGCCATACACAAGTTCTATAAATAGCATATGCTGAATAAAGTTTCTCTCCTTGTTTGTGACGTCACAATGTGAAAATAACGTCACTAGTTAGGTCACTTGTGACGAAAAATGGTTGTTTCAGTCGAACTCGTTCAACAAACAACTATATATCTTAGAAATCCCTCTACAGTATCATATAATAATTTGTACACAGTTTATTGAGATGAATGAGTTCCTATAAATTCAATTAATGACTGGATTAATCGTTTTAGTGAAGGAAGGCTGATGATTAAAAATAACACTTGTCATCTTGCCCAGTGAAAGCAAGTTTGAAAAGATATGTATTTTTAATTAAGCAATTTGCTATTCAAGACCTCCAATTAGCACGTTGAAAAATAGTTGAATATTTAAACAATGATATAAGTATTAAATACCTAAGATATCGTTTACTTTAGATTTTAAACATATTAGATATGATAAAAAGGATGCACCCATTCTCTATCCACCTTGAATAAAGGTCTCTCCTGAGACAGAATATTTGTGTTTTAATGGTCGCCATGCTTATTTTTGGAAAGGATGTTATTATCCACCCATTCTGTTGCCGAGATATGACAATTTCTGACAAACGAACTGTTCTTGTCATAAAAATTAACTCACATGGAAAGAAATATAAAACTCGGAAAAATCTTTCAACTTTTGTGACAGAACACTACGGAGGGGGTCACGTGAACGCCAATATCACGTCATTCGCGCATGCGCAGAACGGTGGTTGATGTGCATTAAAATCGGAGAGGATTAATTTAAAATATAATCAACATTAAAACGAAATATTGTTTCTTGTATGGAAGTTATTCAATTAGTTTGCGAACTTTTTGATCACCCCTCGTATTTCTTGTGACAAAACCTTTTTCTACGAGTAAAACTGAATTTTATCTCTTGATCTTCACCTTGGAGTTTCACTCACTTTTTCAAAAAAAAGTCAAACTCTAACCTTGAACATAGCTTTTGAACATTTAGTGCCAGAGCTTTCACACTTCACTTGGGTATGCATTGTGACAAGAACTTTAAATGGTTATCAATATTTTTACATTTTGTCGGTGACTTAAGAGTTTTACCTTCTTAGAAAAAAAAATAATTTAGCCTTGGTCATTAGGTTTGAACTTTAACAACGATTTCTCACAGGAGTAATCTTTGTGAAATAAGACCTTTCTCTGCATACCAACCGTTTTACCTTAACCTTTGATTATGACTTGCAAAAAAACTTAAATCTTCGCCATAAGCTGCAACACAGAAGCACCAGTGTTTTACTTAAACATCTTGTTTTTAATTAATCTCCTTATTTCTACCATTTTCAATATGATACATTTACTAATATCTCTTTATTCATTTTTCCAGTTGATACAGATTATTGTAAGTATGGCCTTTTTACATAGAAATCAATCTTAAATAGCGCTTGCCTAGACTTTCTTCAGAATGATAAAGAGATTTTCCTTGACATACATGTTTTCCCCCTTTTTTCAAAACAGGTATTGATTGGGCACCATCAGATGTATTTGTTTCATACCATAACATAAGATGGAAGAAAGAGGAATTAAACAACATTATCAGATATGACCCCGCTGTGACATTTCTCTGCCATTTCAGTTTAAAACCCGATGAAGAGTTGTTATATGACGTCACCTGGTTCATTAATGGACAGGAAGTTGTCAACCAAACAGTTGATAAATCCAGTAGTTATGAAGCATTTATAACTGCTCATGATATGTTAAAAGCAGAGAAAAAGATTGGATCTAACGTACGTGATTATTGTCATGAAAATATATATTTTACGTTTAAAGCATTTTGGAATATCCCTGATACAGGAACTAAAATTATTTACTTAATTAAATATCTCTTTTTATTTTATAGAATTTGTTGCAAAAAGAGTGATAATTTATTTAAATTTTCAAAATATTTTTTTTAGTAATTTGTCAACCAAAGTGAGATAAAATTTATTGTAGTCTGTTTGTCAGAAGGGACAATTTAAAATTATAAGCTTTTGATTATCTAAGACATGTCATGATTTTATCATTTGTTTGTGTTCTTGTAAGGTGCACTGCAAAGTTGGCGCAAAACGCAAAAGAGAAAACGTTCCATGTCTTTACACGACTGGAAATCCTTTTTTTGCTGGAATAAAGGTAATTCATATAAAGCTTAAATATGTCATAATGTGGCACTTACTTGCTTCTATTTATTTAGTATAACTAGTTAAGTCGTATACGTACATTTCGTAGAATTACTAGTATTTAGTAGATAGCTGTAGAATATTCTCGTCGTTTCGTTATTCTTAATGGTCATTGCAATCATATCTGTATTCTTTAAATGGCGTTCTGTGGCACGTGTTTGGTTTGGATGTAAAGTGGTTAGTATTTTTGGCTATAGTTTACATGTAGGTGAGAGTCATGGAACTAGATAGGACTAAATTTGTGCGTCTTCATATGAGTGAAAAATTCTTGAGAGGAACGTTAACGTTACACAACATAACATCAATCAATCAATCGAATGTTTAATGTACTGTTTGTGAGTAACATTTTCAGGGTAAACATACATTTTCTTTTTAAGATACTGAATCCAAACATTGAATTAGAAAGAAAAGGATCAAAGAATGTTCAACTAGAGATAACAGTACCATTTGCCTCGGAATCGCTTTTTATCAGTAATATTCCACAACCAGTTAGCGACTTGAACATTCATATGACCTTTAAAACAGACGATTCTTCTACATGTGGTGGCGGGGGCTCGTCCAATCAGTGTGAGGTCAAAGTCAATAGCTTTAACTACAAAGAAAAACACAAGTATGAAAACGGCGAATGGAAGCAGAACATTTCATTTCCGGTTTATAGCCAAGACACGGATGGTTACGTCATCAACAGTCAGATGACCTTAAGATTAAAGACGGGGGGAACTAACGGTGTTGGAAGTAAAATATTCGAGCACGTGTCTTTGCCCGACATTTCGGTATGGCATAAAACACATTGATTACTGAGACAATGTTCTAGTCTTAGGCAACGCTGAAAAATTGACGTTTCTAAAATATAATATGATTGATAATTCAATATATCAATGCAAAATGATGTAAAAGATTATTGTTGTTTGTGTGTCATTTTTTAAAAGATATTTTCTAATCATTTATTATGTATTGACTGTATATACATGCTAATGGTTTTTCTTTTCAAAGTCTGAATTCATATACCACAATTTCTTTTGCATTTCTCACATCCTCAAACAGTTCAACAGTCATATTTATACAAGGTACAAAGATAACAGAGTGAAGGTTAGACTTGATGTTACAGATTAGTGTTCGGGAAGGAAATGAAAACTGGAAAGGAAGATCTTGTGGCGTTAGAGCAGATCCGCACACGTATACTTTTGATGGAAAGTAAGACCAAAGGATTTTTTCACAATTCATTTCAACTTTAATGTTTTAACTACTTTAAAAAAAATTAACACTACTTTCAGTTGGTAAAGATTTTGATATAGGGAAGATGAGACTTTGATGTACCAAATGTTTATTACATTTGACAAGGCCTTTCTTTATACATTTAAATTTGCGTCCCCTTGTCCTTGAAGTTTGGACTACTTTTCAAAAATGTAAACAATACATTGAATTTGGCCATAACTAAAAAAAGATTGATCGAGCTTTCATTTTTCACATGTATTACCTGTGACAAGACCTTTCTAAAATACTTAAATACCGTTTGATTTTGATTCCATGACCGTGACCTTGAAGTCTGACGTACTTTTTATAAAACTTTGATCTTAGTCATAACTTTAATTGCGAAGTGAGTAGGTATTTCTTATTTCCCTTTAACATTACCTTTGATAAAACCTTTCTAAATACACAAAGTTTTTGCCCCTTGAACTAAAAGTCTGAACTTCTTTTCAAAAATATTAATTTAAACCTTTTGGGAGATATTAGGGCTTTCAGCTTTGGCAATTACAATGTTTCTGAACAAATTAAATATTTTTTACCCCTTGACATTCAACTTTTACCCGGGGGACAATCTATGAATTTGCTTGTTAACAATGCCTTTATTTTTGCAAAAAATGTGTCTTTATTGAAACTTTAGTTTGATACAATTCAATACCGAAGACTTTCTGCAAAGGGTTCGTTCCTTGAAATTGGAATTGCCAGCTGTATAAATGCATACCGGGTATATGGCTCTATCATATATGCTATTTTTTACCGTTACATTCTTAAAAGAAATCACTGATCGAAGTCTTATTAAATCCTTTAAAGTGCTTATATTTATCATTTTTTATTTTCTCTATGTTTGGTAATTATTTTATTAGCTCACCTGAGCCGAAGGCTCAAGTGAGCTTTTCTGATCAAAATTTGTCCGTTGTCTGTCGTCGTTGTCGTTGTTGTCGTTGTTGTCGTCGTAAACTTTTCACATTTTCATCTTCTTCTCAAGAACCACTGGGCCAATTTCAATCAAACTTGGCACAAAGTATCCTTGGATAAAGGGAATTCAAGTTTGTTCAAATGAAGGGCCATGCCCTTTTCCAAGGGGAGATAATCATGAATTTGTTAAAAATTAATGGCATTTTTAAAAATCTTCTTCTCCAGAACCGCTGGGCCAGGAAAAATGAAACTCATGTGGAAGCAACCTCAGGTAGTGTAGATTCAAGTTTGTTCAAATCATGACCCCCGGGGCAAGGGTGGGGCCAAAATGGCCGACCCAAGTTTTACATAGGAATATATAGGAAAAATCTTTAAAAATCTTCTTCTCCAGAACCACTGGGCCAGGAAAGATGAAACTCATGTGGAATCATCCTCAGGTAGTGTAGATTCAAGTTTGTTCAAATCATGACCCCCGGGGCAAGGGTGGGGCCAAAATGGCCGACCCAAGTTTTACATAGGAATATATAGGAAAAATCTTTAAAAATTTTCTTCTCAAGAACCAATGGGCCAGGAAAGATGAAACTCATGTGGAATCATCCTCAGATAGAGGAGATTTAAGTTGGTTCAAATCATGACCCCCGGGGCAAAGGTGGGGCCAAAACCGACCCAAGTTTTATATAGGAATGTATAGGAAAAATCTTTAAAAATCTTCTTCTCCAGAACCACTGGGCCAGGAAAGATGAAACTCATGTGGAATCATCCTCAGGTAGTGTAGATTCAAGTTTGTTCAAATCATGACCCCCGGGGCAAGGGTGGGGCCAAAATGGCCGACCCAAGTTTTACATAGGAATATATAGGAAAAATCTTTAAAAATCTTCTTCTCCACAACCACTGGGCCAGGAAAGATGAAACTCAGGTGGAATCATCCTCAGGTAGTGTAGATTCAAATTTGTTCAAATCATGACCCCCGGGGCAAGGGTGGGGCCAAAATGGCCGACCCTAGTTTTACATAGTAATGTATAGGAAAAATCTTTAAAAATTTTCTTCTCCAGAACCACTGGGCCAGGACAGATAAAACTCATGTGGAATCATCCTCAGGTAGAGCAGATTTAAGTTTGTTCAAATCATGACCCCCGGGGCTAGGGTGGGGCCAAAATGGCCGACCCAAGTTTTACATAGGGATATATAGGGAAACCTTTTAAAATCTTGTTTACAAGTTCTTCAAAGCTATGATTAGTGATATTTATATGGAATCATCCTCAGGTAGTGTAGATTCTAGTTTGTTCAAATGATGAACGCCTGGAGGGGGGTGGGGGTGGGAGTAAATTCAAGCCTGATGTGCTCAGATGAGCGCTGTGGCCCTGGGCCTCTTGTTGTGTTTAATAACAAGAGGCCTATGGGCCTTATAGGTCACCTGAGCCTTATGCAACAACTTTCCTGCAGTGATTGAATTTGATCCATGTTTTAAGCCAGATGCTATAACATTTACAATTTTGAGCATCATAATTATACACTTAGCAGTTGGTTAGTTTGGTTACTTAATACCCAAAGGCAGGGTAGGGGAACAAAAATGCATTTCAACAAATCGGTAATATTTAGCAATAATCAGTAGTGACTCTACCACACATGAACCCTTGAATCTTGCACAATTTTTGAAAAGGCATCCTTGTTTTTCAAAAATATTTGATTAATACCATGGAGCAGATTTCAAACAATTCATTCATTTTCAGTGTATAAGTACAGCCCCCCCCCCCCCTCCTCTATGGTACAACTGACCCTTGGGCCTTGAAATTCACAATTCTTGAAGATAAGGGCCTTTGCTCATATCTATATAGCTAGTTCACCTGCTTAATACCCAGCACAAGAAAAAAATATTCAAAGATTTAATGTTTTTTCACTATACATGTACAATCAATAGAGCCCCGCCCTAACACCAGAACCCCTGATCCTGGGGCCATAAAATTCACAATTTTGGTAGAGGCACTCTTGCTCATCATAACTATGTTCTTAGTTAGTTTATTTAATACGTAGGAGCAGAGAATAAGATTTTCAAAGAATTCATGCATTTTCACTATATAATCAATAGATCCCCGCCCTAACGCCAGAACCCCTGACCCTTGGGACATAAAATTCACAATTTTGGTAGAGGCATTCTTGCTCATCATAACTATGTTCTTAGATAGTTTATTTAATACCTAGGAGCAGAGAAGAAGATTTTCAAAGAAATAATGCATTTTCACTATATACTTATTTAGCCCCGCCCTAGCACAAGAACCCCTGATCCCAGGGCTATGAATTTCACAATTTTGGTAGAGGACTCAATGCTGATTACAATCATGCAAACAGTTTGACTGCTTGATGTCCAGGAGTAAAAAAGTAGATTTTTAAAGATTGCATTAATTTTAGTGGTTTTGGCCCCACCCCCCAGGCCCAAGGGGGGCAGGGATCACGAAATTTACAATTTTTGTTCCCCTTCACCCATAGATGCTTTGTGCCAAACTTGATTGAAATTGGTTCAGTGGTTGCAGAGAGGAAGCTGAAAATGTTCAAAAGTTTACGACCGATTGACGACGAACGACGTACGACGACGGACGAAAACAGATAGCAATAGGTCACCTGAGTGACTCAGGTGACCTAAAAATTCGAAGGATCATGTGATGTATATTTCTTACAGGCGAAAAAAAAATCTTTTATTGATATGCCAAATATTTTTTAGACGGTCACTTAAGAGATGGCAATCGTCTGAGCATGATTGTTTTTCTAATTGATTTTTTGTGGAACATAAATTTTTCTATTCAGATAATTCAGTTGAAAAAAAATCTATAATCTAAAATTTACGTAGAGAAAAATGTAATCAATTTTATTCTCACTTCAGATCATACGAATGTCAGATACCAGGGGAATTTATAAATTATCGAAATCAACCTCAACTTCAATGGGTAAATATGATTAATTCTAAATGTTCTGTTCTATTCTTGATAAGTTGTGGCAAAATTTATTTTTTACCTGAAGTTATAACGCAGATATAAATGTAAATTAAACAACTACAGCGACTTAAAATGAAAGACGAGATAGAGTTAATGACGTAACACTTCGGCATAAAATCAAGTAAGGCCATCTTTGTAAAAATGTTTGCTTGCCCTTTTGCAAACCTGAATTTATAAAAAAGGCCAGTAAGTAATGGGGGGTATTTTAATCAGAAACACTTGGCAACAATGTTGAAATAGTTATGAATGGGATGAGGGGAGGGGTATAAAAGACATTTTTTGTATCCTGAAGGTTTTTTAGCTCACCTGAGCCGAAGGTTCAAGTGAGCTTTTCTGATCAAAATTTGTCCGTTGTCTGTCGTTGTTGTCGTCGTCGTTGTCGTCGTAGTCGTTGTCGTAAACTTTTCACATTTTCATCTTCTTCTCAAGAACCACTGGGCCAATTTCAACCAAACTTGCTACAAAGTATCCTTGGGTGAAGGGGATTCAAGTTTTTTTGTTCAAATGAAGGGCTTCGCCCTTTTCCAAGGGGAGATAATTATGAAATAGAGAAAAATCAATGGCATTTTAAAAAAATCTTCTCAAAAACAACTGAGCCAGGAAAGATGAAACTCATATGGAATCATCCTCAGGTAGTGTATATTCAAGTTTCTTCAAATCATGACCCCCGGGGCAAGGGTGGGGCCAAAATGGCCGACCCAAGTTTTACATTAGAATATATAGGAAAAATCTTTAAAAATCTTCTTCTCAAGAACCACTGGGCCAGGAAAGATGAAACTCATGTGGAATTATCCTCAGGTAGTGTAGATTCAAGTTTGTTCAAATCATGACCCCCGGGGCAAGGGTGGGGCCAAAATGGCCGACCCAAGTTTTACATTAGAATATATAGGAAAAATCTTTAAAAATCTTCTTCTCAAGAACCACTGGGCCAGGAAAGATGAAACTCAAGTGGAATCATCCTCAGGTAGTGTAGATTCAAGTTTGTTCAAATGATGACCTCCGGGGCTAGGGTGGGGCCAAAATGGCGGACCCAAGCTTTACATAGGAATAAAGAGGAAAATATCTTTAAAAATCCTCTTCTCCAGAACCACTGGGCCAGGAAAGATGAAATTCATTTGGAATCATCCTCAGGTAGTGTAGATTCAAGTTTGTTCAAATCATGACACCTGGGGCTAGGTTGGGGCCAAAATGGCCCACCCAAGTTTAACATAGGGATATATCGGGAAACCTTTTAAAATCTTCTTTTCAAGCAATTCAAAGCTATGATTAGTGTTATTTATATGGAATCATCCTCAGATAGTGTAGATTCTAGTTTGTTCAAATGATGAACGCCTGAAAGGGGGGGTGTAAATTCAAGCCCAATGTGCTCAGGTGAGCGCTGTGGCCCCTGGGCCGAGGTATTATAAGTAAGTCGGTATGGAGAGGACAAACAAATCATTTTTAAAGATTTAATGAACTATTTTTAAAACAATTTTAACAATACAACATGTAGGAACTGCATTTTAGATTCAGTCTAAGCATCAACTATGTTTCCCGTCTTACGATGGTCCCTGGTGCGTCTGTGCAGTCGCAGCTAGAGCAGGGAGAGATGTCTTCGTCATAGATTTGTGTGGACAAAATAACGTCATCAGCTATGAGCTGTGTGAGGATAATGTTTTAAAAGTCACGAAAATCCACGACAAGTATTACAAGGTTAGAAGGTTTAAAACAAACATAATAAACTAGGTCAGAAATAACCAATCAATTACCTAGACTACATTGATACAATTACATGTTAGCTAATAAGATTTCATGTGGAATTCATACGTCAACATGTTGGAAGGGGATTGCTGTTCAATAAAAAGTTCCATACGACATTTTTTTTCAAAAATATATCTAACAAAAAGGCTAAGGTAAAATCAATGAAAATGTTGGGGTTTTTTTGGGAGAAAGGACCTTGCACATGGGATAAACCAATGAAATCTAACAGACCTCCCTCAAGCATTTCAAAAGTTGTTCCCATTGTTAAAAATTCGGTATATTTTGCAAAAGTAGAAAAGTAAAAACTCCAAGGTCAGTGTCATGCGTTCAAGAACGAGAGCCGTTCAAAAATTACGCGGACTCGACTATTATTTAATCTTACAGACGTCATATAGTTATACATATGTAAGATTCCAATAACTTTTGGGCAAAATTTCTGTAGTTTAAAGAAATTCTCCAAAAATAATCGCTATTTTAATATTGCTGATGGAGAGGTATGGAGCACGACAAAAACTGAGAAAAAAGCATGAGGAATCCAAAATTTAATTCATTAAACTTTTTTATAATTCGTGGTTTTTTGACAATTTTCTCAAATGTATCTTTTTAGAGTTCTATTATTATTTATTTAGATTTCTGACCTGATATTTTAAGTACTAACAGAAAGATAGTGATTTTTCTCCGATGCTATTCCCTTGCAAACAAATCTGAAAATGACGTCTCCTGAATTGACGGAACAATATGTGTAATGCTCGAGATATCTCCAACATAGATCCAAAATATTGATAACAAAACATTAAGTAACCAAGGGTATTCGTTACATTTGTCTACAAATAGCAAATTGGAATTTTAGACCGTTGGACGTCTGTGAAAAGGCTTTACGGGAGGACGGGAAGAAGATTATCAACAAAAACTTTACGAACTGTAAAGAACATGATTAAGAGTCACCAATGCCACACTATATCTCATAAACACCTTCATTTTTTTTGGTTCTAAAACAAAAAAAAATAATAATATATTTTTTGCTTGTTTAATAGATTTTAATCTTAAAAGAAATGATGTATGGATGTTGAGTAGTTAAGGTAACTCAAACTGTACAGGAATTCTTGGGAAAATATTGAAAAAATGAAAGCTCCATCACATATTTTGTTCATGCCCGTGACGTCGGAGATTTTGCTGCTCATTGACTTAATGATATGTCTCGATAAATCATCCAACATTTATACCATTTTACAACATTTTGATATGCAATTTTGAAGACCATTTAAGGAAAGATTGTTTTATATTCTGTGTGACATTTTGTACGATTATGTCGTCAAATATTTTTTTTGCTGTGCAACAAGTTCGCGTAGTTTTAGAACGGCCCTCGATTGTTAAAACTCAATCAAATGTCTAATCACTAGGAATATACATTAGTATTATAAAAAAAAAAACCACGGCATCTGCCATACAAAAGTTAAAGGACACTATATATCCTAAGGCTTACACCTATCTTCAACATGGCATAAAATGTTTAATTAAATACTTTTTAGCTCACCTGACCCGAAGACGCCAGTAAGCTTTTCTGTTCATATTTTCTCCTCGTCCGTCCGTCCGTCTGTCTGTCTGTTTGCTCATCTCTTAACTCTTTACATTTTTGACTTCTTCTCAAGAACAACTGGGCCAATTTGAATCTTATGTGGTAGCATCCTGGGGTAGTGTAGATTCAAAATTCGCCAAATCATGACCCCACAATAGGGAATCAAAGTCTTACATAGAAATATAGGAAAAAAACTTTTAAAATCTTCAGAAAAGCTGAAAATTATGTGGGAATATCCTGGGGTAGTATAAATTCTAAATTGTTACAATGTGACCCCCTCCCTACCTCACTCTCCGGAGGACGAGGCCACAATAGGTATACAAGTAAAGAACAGCATCACCAATGATACGCCGGTGAGCGATGTGGCTCATGGGCCTTTTGTTTTAGGTTTCAGTCTGAAAGGACGACTTTTGCATTTGTAGACAGGGCTTAATCAGTCTTGCTTCCAGGTACTGTTAGACGACCCCGTTAATTGAAAATTAACTTATTTTTCCCAGAATGTTAGTAAAAAGTCCCAAATAACAAACAGATTTAAATTTCCTGTGTTTTATGGTAGAAAAAATTTTGAATTTTTTGAGATAATACTAACTTATTAAATTGTGAATAGCATGTGACCTTCAATTAAACTCTATTCATCAAGAAAACTTGATATCCAAAATTTGCCTTTTGTGATTTAAAATTCCCAAATGAAAGGGTGCATGACCCTGTACCAGAAAGGATCAATTAAGCCCAAGTTCGACATCAATAAGGTTTATAGTTCTTTTATGTACGTTTTCGTAGCTTTTTTTATGAAAATTTTTATTCATGCATATCAAGATATATTTCCCCACTGGTACGTCACTTGCCATCTATATTATGGAATGGAGTGGACATTATAACATCGACCTGGAGATGCTCCCCTCTGCAATGGATATAGGAAATGCTGACGGTTTATGTGGATACTTTGATGGTGTTAGGGAAAACGACTTCAGAAGGCGAAACAGTACCATTATAGATGACATCAATTTGATTTATCCTAATGACTTCTCTAGGTCATGGATGTAAGTTTAAGGATCCACGTTTACAAAAAAAATAGTAATATAACGTGATTGATCCGATGTCAAATAAAATTTGTTAACCATTTCCTTTGTACGTAGGATTCCAGACAACGAAAATCTCTTCAGTGGTAACTCCTTAGTTTATAGCAGTTTGCAATCAGTATCATCCATTCTAGTTCCTCACTGCGCATGCACTGAGAGCGGTAAAACCCAGTGCTCCTACAACACTTTTACACCCTGCAACTCAAACCGAGGCAAACAGTATGAATGCAATGTAGATCTTGTACAGAACAGAAGAAGAAAACGGGATGTTTCCGATATGTCCATGGAAAGAGACCCTTCAATTGTATGATATTGTTTATATAATCTTTTTAAAATTAAATATTAAAATTCCTTGAATTTATTAACGTCATTAAAATCTCTAGATCTATTGTGTATAGATCCCTAATTTTATACAAACTTCATTGAAATATGATTACGTTATAGTAACAATCTCGTATGAAGAAGCGATGGTAGTATATCTTGATAAGGTGTTATTCATTTAAACATTTCAGAGAAAGAAACGTACGATTTCCTACGTACAGACAACTGAATATTCTGAGGGAGTTTGTCAACAGGCTTTTGAAAATTCACCTGAATACAACACCTGTCAACAACATGTGACTGACCTTAGTAATGTAACCTTTTCCAACTGCATTGAAGACATAAGAGTAGGTTAATTAGAAAAACAATACAGGAAATTTGGAACATATATTGCAGTATCTTATCTTCTAACACGATAATCAATCATTTTGTTCAGAAATAGTAGCCTTTTTATACATTGAAGAATTTTAAATAGAACAATGCATAGTTACACTGTAACTCTGTTTTCAGATGACAGGCGATGATAACCTAACACAGATTCACGTTGAAGCCGCCCTGCAGCAATGTTCTACTTTTGTGCTTTTAAATGCCACACTGCAAGAGGCAGAACCGAAAGTAACGTATACAATACAAAACCTCTGTCCAAGCAATTGTACCGGACATGGCACGTGTGATGGTGGTACGCCATTGTTATAGCATACAAATAAAGAAACTGCGTTTACTTATCTTCCCATTTGAAAATAAAGAATCTCCAAAAGCCAACAAAAAAAAATAAGATTAAATAATTTTTAAAAGTAGCTTCAAGATTTTTGTAAAATTTTAAAAATAGATTATAAGAATGTTATATGTTACAATGATTTCATAGTCATTAATTTAATGACGACCGTCTCAGATGTGGACAACATGTTTACCCTATTTTTATTTTAAGGTAACTGTACGTGTGACACTGGCTTTGGAGGGAGCGACTGTTCCTTTGATTTATTCGCACCTCCTACAATAACAAGTGTTCCCGGGACCGGACTGTGTGTTCTGTCCTCTAAAACCTGTAAAGAGGCAACGATAATGGGAAAATATTTCTTCGAAAAAATGAACTCAATATGCTATATTACTGTGAAACAGGTACTTCTGATTGTCATTTGTTTATAAAATAGACGTTCAATATGCAGATCGATTCAAACCGCGGCTGTGACATAACTAAGATAATGCTCAAATGAAGTGTCTGTTCATTCGTCATATGTTTTATACTTGAAATTGAAAGTTGCTTGTCTCTTGAATGTGACCTGAGGAGACAAGTTTATAATATGGGAGGAGTTTTCCCGCACAAGATGAAACCCTTTAAGTCCGGTTTAATGGTGGCTTATAGGTCCTTAATGGTGGTTTTATGGTTGTCTTTAAGTCACCATTAAGCACCCTTAAGTAACATTTACACCACCATTAAGTTACCATTAAGCCAACTCAAAGTCCTTAATGGGTGCTTAAATGTAGCTTGATGGTAGCTTAACGGTGGCTTACAGGTCCTTAATTGTAACTTTTAGACCACCATTAAGTCACCATTAAGCTACCATTAAGCTAGACTTACAGGTGCTTAATGTCCAAACTCCATTAAGCTACCATTAAGCTACCATAAAGCCACCATTAAGCCACCATTAAGTCACATTACGCAGTCGATAATATTGTTTATATGGGTAAAAAATTATTTTTATAGTGATTTGCTATCAATATTGTAAATGTAGAGTTCGCACATATCTTGATTTAGTAAAAATTATGAAAAAGAACGAAATTAAAAAAAAAAGATAGCCGCTGACGGGGCGCGATCCCATGTCCTTAGGGTTGCAAGGAAAACGATTTATCCATTAGGCTATGGCCGCTCTTGATTAAAAAGGAAAATATTAAATATTTAAACTTTATTTTTTTCAAAATTTGTTTGGACTTGTAGAAGTATTTACTAGTATTTTGTTGAACGTTTCTAAAAGTCGAGAATTTATTTGTTAATCAAAATATAAACAATGTTATTTGTGGATCTTTTTGAAAGGCTTATATCACATTAATATTTCTACATTGAGTTCGGATTTAATATTGATGTAATGTGATTGAGTTCGCTCTGTTATTCGAAAATTTTATACATGTAAGCATTACATCACGATTGAAAATAAATTAATTATAGATAAAACACAAAATTCTATCATCGAAAAAGAAAGACAAAAAAACAGATTCTACTATTTTTTTAAAAAAAATATTACTGCGGATATTAACGGTTTCTGTGTCAACAATGTAGTGACAATCCTCGCGTAAGAGTTACCTTGTTAATTACGTTTACAAAAACTTTTTTTAGAATATCATATTCAGTTTCAATTCTTTTTCTATCATAATGGATATCAAAATAATTGACTTTTTACGATGAATTATAATTTTTAATTTGTTATATGCTTGCGTTTAATTTAAATTTTGTAAAAATAATTGATCATAAAAATCTGTCAGTGTACGTTGTGTATGTGTAGTTTCATGTTAGTTAACCGGGGACGGGGGACACCTAATTAAGGTCTATTGTCTGACCAGTCGGTGTACTGTACACTGATAATCTGTTAATCTTACCCCGTTTCTCAATGTGTATAAATGTGGTCGGATGTCATGTTTAGTCTGATCAGCTGTTCTTCTGAAAATCGATTTTGAAATAACAATCATTAAAGACCGACTAGATTTTGACAGATACTTACCGCTGCATTAAAAAAAAATAACAAATTAATTAAAATTATTCATGATGTAAAAGCAGGGACCTATATAGGTCCCTGGTAAAAGTCAATCTTTGAAAACTTAACATTTCTATACCAGTAACCCCCCTCCCCTCCCCCCCCCCAAAAAAAAAATTAAATACAACGATTTTTTTTCATGAGACTAAATGACTTAAAAGTTATATTCCCGTGAATTCTGTAGCTGAATGTTTCTTTTAACACATGAAATATAAACACCATTTTTTTTTAAAGTTATATGTATTTTGTGTTCATGGATAAAGATAATTTTAAGAACAAATTGATTTGGGGTATTGAAAATTTAAGATATTTCACAAGGACTTGCTCCCGTCGTGTAATAATTATTTATTTTTAAAAATCATATGCACTAAAAATAAAAACAACGCATGTAATAATGATTTATTTAAAAAAAAAATATACGGTACTGATAATGGATGTCTTGTTTTATTATCACTGTTAATGATTAAAAAAAATAATTATTAGACTCTTGGAGCAAGCCCCTGTGGCTATTAGCTAACTTTGTTCTCAGTGATCAAGTTTATGTCAAAAAAACTCGTAGAAAACGATTGAGACAAAATTATGAGTTGGAGTAGATTTTGCGTAAATGATATTAAAACAACTAAAAGTTAGTTCAAAGATTCTATATAAGACGCTTAAAAGTTTAATGAGGTTTGACCATTAAGTTACCATTAAGTTCAGCTTAATGGTGGCTTAATGGTAGCTTAATGAAGTTTGGACATTAAGCACCTGTAAGTTGCAGCTTAATGGTGGCTTAAAGGAATTAACTTCTTTAAGCCACCATTAAGTCACCATTAAGCTACCATTAAGCGATTGCTCAAAGGTGGTCTTTCGTCTTGTGCCGATTATTAAACCTTACGCAATGACCGAGTACATCTACACTCTTGAAGTTCTTCAACACTATATGGTGGCGTTTTTCAAAAGTTAAAAATGGAATATAATTTCAAATGGGATGTAAAATAGCACACAATCAATCCTTCAATGTTAATATAAGTGTTCTTACAACTAGATAATAGCATCATATCCTTTTTCTGCAACTTTTTAAAATTTTCTTTTCAGACCAAGATTAACCAAACGGAAGAAAGTGAGGAAAGACAGATGAATTTACAAGAGAGAACACTTTTTGAGGGCTTCTGTCCACTTCCGTACCATACAACTGACATCTGGACGACCGAAATAAAGTTCAACATTTCCAATGACTGAGTACGTTATGCAGACACGTATAATGTTATTATATACCAATCTCACTGCCAGGAGTACCACAATGAATCAAGGAATGTGTATTTCGCCTTGAAGGTACGTGTTGCTCTCTCTCTCTCTCTCTCTCTCTCTCTCTGTGTGTGTGAACCTTTATGGAGTTTATATTAATTACTGAGTATTATAATTGTGAAAAATATATAAACATTATATGTACTCTAATCACAACCTTGTCTTTGATATCATTTTAAAAATTTTCCTCTATTATTCTTCTAAAAACATTGTCGATCTTGCTATTTGAAAAGGTATGTTGTTCTTGCATTCAAATACATGTGAGTTTAATGGGACGAATGACACATGGCCACATAATTAAGTTTAATTAGGTTATAGTTTTCAGTAATTTATTTACAAATTCTGATTAAAACCATAGTACTTGTACATTTTTTGACAGTTTGACTTCATTGTCTCGTATGAAAATATTGAGGAAGTTTTAACCTTTTTTGTAAATATAAAACAATTTACGGAATAGATTGATCCACTCTTCTGTTTCCCTACACTGCACGTCCAACGAGTGTTTGACGTCATAGTTAATCTCTTAGTAAAGTAAGATTATGTATACACGGTAAATCACAGGCAGTATTTTCACATAAAAAGAGGTCTTGATCAGAACATGGTAAAGTATCTTGTGAGTTAGTGAACACAACAATTTTACATGGTTGTTGATGGAAATATTTTGTAGGTAGTCTTATTTCGCTTAATTTGCAAATGTGTGTTGCATATGTCATAGTTGGTTTTTCCTGTACTCGGGGAATGTAAACATGACACTTTATTCCCATTCCTATGTCTTTATTTACTATGCTCAGTGCAACGTTGAGCTCAGCTTCACCATTCAATATTTTTACATCTAATCAATTAAATAAGGAACGTGCATTTCAACGTTTATTTTCAAATATTGAATGATAAAGTTTTTCGCAAATTTAGTATTTTCGTGTTTAAATTGTCTTTAAAAGTATGTAATTTTCCGTCTCCAGATGCAGTGTGACAGAAGAATCTTGCTTTTTCGATTTTCAAACCCTATTCATTCTCTAAAATATTTTAAAAGACACATGTTCACTGATATATTTTTATCCTTGCTGAAAAAAAAAATTGTTATGGACAGAGTAATGGGCCCAGAGAAGTCCACTTAGACACTCTGGGGCATAGTATTTGTCACTCAGTATCTCAAAAATAGGCAAGAAACCTATTGATACCACTGTTTTAAGGTACACTGTATATGGTACATACTAAATTAGAAATATATAAAGTATGAAAGAAATTGGATGATGAGTTTTTTTTTCAGCTAAAGGTCCTTCTTGCCCTTAAATGTATCCTAAGAGTTGATGAGTATTTAAAAATGATAAATCTCATTTTTATATCATATACAGGATGGTTTCTGTTACATCGATAGTTTATGCATTAGTCCCATGCAGCACTGTATATGGTACATACTAAATTAGAAATATATAAAGTATGAAAGAAATTGGATGATGAGTTTTTTTTTCAGCTAAAGGTCCTTCTTGCCCTTAAATGTATCCTAAGAGTTGATGAGTATTTAAAAATGATAAATCTCATTTTTATATCATATACAGGATGGTTTCTGTTACATCGATAGTTTATGCATTAGTCCCATGCAGAAAAGTTCGACCAACGAGTGTTTTTACTGCAATGCAACGAATAATAAATTCAACTGGACAGAAAATGAATGCAAGTATCTTACTACGATACTCTACGGGTATGAATGCCATTTGAGCGCCTATTTAAGTTATAAACACTACATGTAGTACAGTTACATGTAAGTATTATAAAGTGATTTCTTTATCTATTGTTATGGGTCAGAATAACCCTAAATGCCAGCAAAGATCAATCACACAGTTTAAACTTAACAATAATTTATTTACAGTAATATACAAATCATTAAGTACAAACTTAGCAAAAATCTAAAAATACATACATCAGAGTGTCCGTTGCTGCACACAATGTCCCAGTGAAATTATATCCCAGTAATACCTCAATGATGCTTATACGACAATAGTATCTATGCATCGAATTGACAGGGTATTTATACAGTATCATAAATCTAGAATATTCTAGAAATTGTAAATACATGATATTCCTGGAAAGTTCTGGACATAAACAAAGTTCAAGAATGTTCTAGAAAAAATGACCAAACATATTGACCACTCTGGAATGTTCAAGAAACTAAATGTTACTAATAATATACAAGATGAAACAATACAAATACAACACACCTCACAACACCTCCCCCCTTAAAAAGTTTGAATGTCAATGAAAACTTATATTATTAAAACATACATACATTAATACAAATTCTAGTATGTGTACGATACTCTTGACAAGGCATCTGCAATAACATTGTCTTTGCCTTTGATATGCTTAATTATTATGTTGTATTCTTGTAACAACAAACTCCATCTAGTAAGTCTTTGATTCTTGTTTGACAATTTATGCAAAAATGTCAGGGGGTTGTGATCCGTATATACAAGAATTGGATGCAAAGTAACATTCAGATAAACATCAAAATGCTGTAAGGCTAACAACAAAGCAAGGCATTCCTTTTCAATGGTGGAATACTTTTGTTGACATTTTGTAAGTTTCTTTGAAAAATAAGAAACAACTCTATCTACATTATCACTATGTTCTTGAAACAAAGCTGCCCCGATTCCAACATCACTAGCATCAACAGTAAGCTTAAATTGCTTAGAAAAATCTGGAGTTGACAGAACTGGGTTGCTCATAAGGACAGATTTGATTTTATGAAATGATTTTTCACAGTCCTTTGTCCATTCAAAGTTAACCCTCTTTTGTAAAAGATTTGTAAGTGGACTAACTACTGAGGAAAAATTTGGACAAAATTTTCTGTAAAACCCAGCCATGCCCAAAAACCTCATTAACTCTTTCTTGTTTGTAGGAATCGGGAACTTTGCAATAGCTTCCACTTTAGCCATAATGGGTGTAACATAACCTTGACCTACTTTATGACCTAAATACTCTACATAAGCATGACAAAATTCGCTCTTCTCAAGGTTCTCAGTTAAGTTTGCTTTAGCTAAAATGTCAAATAAAGCACGCATGATTCGGAGATGTTCGTCCCATGTGTCGCTGTATATGACGACATCATCAATGTAGGCCTCGCATCCCTCGAGGTCTTGAAGGAGGGAGTGAATCATCCTTTGGAATGTAGCCGGTGCGTTTTTCATGCCAAAAGGCATTACTTTATACTGATAAAGTCCATCTGGTGTAGCAAAAGCAGATATTTCTTTTGCTCTTTCTGTTAACGGCACTTGCCAGTAGCCTTTCAACAGGTCAAATTTACTGACAAATTTGGCGTTTCCAATGCTGTCGATACAGTCATCAATTCTAGGTATTGGATATGAATCAGTTTTGGTAACAGAATTCACCTTTCTAAAGTCTGTACATAATCGGTAGGAACCGTCCTGTTTTGGTACAAGAATACACGGTGAGCTCCAATTACTTTTACTAGGTTCAACAATGTCATTGTCCAACATATACTGCACTTCCCTTCTTAAGTACTGCAATTTTATTGGATTGAGACGGTACGGATGTTGTTTGATAGGCAGAGCGTCGCCAACTATAACATCATGACAAGCTGCATTAGTTTTCTTTGGAACATCCGAGAAGATTTGATGGTACTCATTCATCAAGTTTTTAACTTGTTCTTTTTGGTGAATGTTCAAATGTCCAAGTTTGGCATCAAAATCAGCCAAAATTTCTGAGTTTTTCAAGCGGACACTCTGATTACAATCTTTCTCATTCATCTCTACACTCGTATCACTCTCAATACAATTTTGAACAGTCTTAGCGTTGGCTAAAGTGGAAACTGGTTTTACAGAATTTCGGTCACACCTTTCAAAATACTCTTTTAACATGTTAATGTGACAAACCCGTTTCTCTTTACGTCGACCTGGTGTCTTAACTACATAGTTTACATCACTGATCTTGCTTTCAATTTCATAAGGGCCATAAAATCTGGCTTGTAAAGGATGACCAGGAATAGGTAAAAATACAAGAACCTTATCACCTGGCTTAAACACCCTATTTCTGGCATCTTTGTCATACCACATTTTCATTTTCATCTGAGAACTCTTCAAATTTTCTTGTGCTAATTTACAAGCATTGTAAAGTTTTTCTTTGAAATCAGACACATAATCTAAAAGATAAAGATCACTAGTCTCAGTCAGCCACTTTTCCTTCAACAATTTCAAAGGACCTCTAACTGTATGACCGAACACCAATTCAAAAGGACTGAACCCAAGAGACTCCTGGACTGCTTCTCGTGCAGCAAATAGTACAAGATGAACCCCTTCATCCCAGTCTTTCTCATACTGGTAACAATAGGTCTTCAGCATTGTTTTTAGGGTTTGATGAAAACGTTCTAGCGCTCCCTGGGACTCAGGATGATAAGCAGTTGATCTATACTGCCTAATACCCAACTCATGCATGACTTGCTGGAACAACCCCGACATAAAATTTGAGCCTTGATCCGACTGAATTGCCTTGGTTGCTCCTACAAAACTGAAAAACTTGGTTAGGGCCTTAACTATGCTCTTTGCCTTTATATTCCTAAGAGGTATGGCTTCAGGAAACCGAGTGGATGTACACATAATGGTAAGTAAATACTGGTTTCCAGATCTTGTCCTAGGCAAAGGTCCTACACAATCCACCAACACTCGACTAAACGGTTCTTCAAAAGCTGGAATGGGTTGGAGAGGAGCAGATGGTATCTTCTGATTTGGTTTACCTACCATCTGACAGACATGGCATGACTTGCAAAACTTCGAAACATCCTTTCTTAGCTTAGGCCAATAAAAATGATTCAAAATCCTGTTATAAGTCTTATTGATACCTAAATGACCAGCCATAGGTGTATCGTGAGCTAAACTCATGACATCTCGACGATAAGCAGCTGGGACCACTATCTGGTGAACAACACGCCACACTTCATCTGGAGAAGCGTCAGGTGGTCGCCATTTTCGCATAAGGATGCCATCTTTCATATAGAAGCATTCTCCAACTTTAGTAGCCTCTTCTGGTGGAAGTGCCCTCTTACTAAGTTGAATGATATCTGGGTCTTTATGTTGTTCAGAGAGTAAACGTTCTCGGCTGAGGATGTCCTTGCCTTGGCTAACTATTGGATGCAACTCATCATCCTCACCACCAAATTTTGGTAACAGTTCTTTCTTCTCTTGCTTCTTGATATTGTGTGGTTCCATGCTTGTTTGAGTGCCATCAAGGTCAGATAAGAAAGTGTCATTCAAATCAATATCAACAGAGGAATTCCTCTCGTCAAAGGCTTGAGTATGGTCTGCCTCCATTTCTCGTCTTCTGGCCATCGCTCTAGTAACAGCACAGGCTGGATAAATGTCATCATCTTCATCATCGCACATAACATCTGGAGTGATTTTCTCACAAACTATAGGATCTGGTACAACTTTTCCACCAGCTAAATCGTTGCCTAGCAACAAAGAAATGCCTGGAACAGGAAGAGTAGGTCGAACACCTACGATAACAGGTCCAGTAACTAAATCTGACTTCAAACTAATTCTATGCAGGGGAACATCAATGACACCTAGCTCCACACCCTGTAATAAAACTGACCCACCAGTAGAAGTCTGCTCAGACAAAGGAAGCACGCCCTCTAACAATAACGTCTGTGCAGCACCAGTATCTCTCAAAATCTGGACAGGTTTTATTTCGCTAGAGTCACCGAGTGAAACAAATCCCTGAGACATAAAGGGCTTATAATCCTCCATAGAATCAATAGAACTGGACTGTGAACCCTGGACATCAGGAGTGTCAGAACAAACCGAAACTAAGGCTTCTCTATCACCTCTAACTGCCGCACAAGCATGTGGTTGAGTTTTATCAAAATCATTTTTTCTCTTAAGTTTAAAGCATTCACTGATCAGATGACCCTTTTTCTTACAATAACTACAAGTAGGAAGCGACCCTATTCCAGACGATCCTTCAACACGTCCTGGACCGGACTTAAAACCACCTTGGGATGTAGACTGGAGACTTGTGGAAGACTGAGACCCTGAACCACTCTTTTTATATGTGTCTGAATTGGTAGAATTACTGCTAGTCTGAGATCTTGATACAAAATTCTTTTTATGAGACAGAGCATAAGTATCAGATATGACTGCTGCCTCTTCAAGAGTTTTCACATTCTTATCTTCTAAATGTGTTTTCAAATCTTGAGAAACACATTCCTTAAACTCTTCTACCAGGATGACTTGGCGCAAATTAGCAAAGGTTTTATCAAGTTTCTTAGATCTAAACCAGTGATCGAATAAATCTTCTTTCTCTCGTGAAAATTCAACAAATGTTTGGTTATCAAACTTCCTATACTTTCTGAATTTTTGTCTATATGCTTCAGGTACTAATTCATATGCTTTTAATATTGCTGCTTTGACCTTCTCATAGTCTAAACTTTCAGCTACCCCTAGTGCAGAGTATACCTCAGCTGCTTTGCCAACCAGTACACTTTGTAACATTGTTGACCAAACGTGTTGTGGCCATTTAAGATTTTCTGCGACTTTCTCGAATTGGGGAAAATATTTGTCTACAGATTTTTCTTGAAATTTTGGAACTAATCTAATATTTTTTGCTGCGTCAAATTCAGTTTTGACAACTGACGGTTCTGGTTGGTTTTGTAATTTTAATTTCTCTAATTCAAAGTTCATTTCACGCTCTCTTTCTCGCTCTTCTCTTTCTGCTGCTAATTTGTCTAATTCAAATTTTCGTTCACGCTCTCGTTCTTCTCTTTCTCTTTCTCTGTCTCTTTCTCGCTCTTCTCTTTCTAATTTTTCTCTTTCAAATCGCATTTTCTCTAACTCTAATTGAAACTGATAGTCTGCCATTTTGTACGAGCCTAACTCTGATCTAACTGTATATTCTGGAAGATCGTATTTTTCAAAGATGTTTTCTTCTACTAGTTTGTTTGCAACCTTAATTCTAATGTCTTCCTTTCTCTGAGAGGATTTAACATCTAACCCAAAATGCAAACCTAATGCGATCAAGTCATCCTTTTTTAACGTATCAAAAACCTGAACACTTGGTGAACTAAGAAATTCTGTGACCGAAAACACCATGTTGATTTCTGCTGGCTTATAATCAAATTTAACAATTTAATTAACAAAATTCTGACAATGAACTGCAAAAGTGCAAGAAATTCTTGATCCCGGACGAGCCCCCAATTCTGTTATGGGTCAGAATAACCCTAAATGCCAGCAAAGATCAATCACACAGTTTAAACTTAACAATAATTTATTTACAGTAATATACAAATCATTAAGTACAAACTTAGCAAAAATCTAAAAATACATACATCAGAGTGTCCGTTGCTGCACACAATGTCCCAGTGAAATTATATCCCAGTAATACCTCAATGATGCTTATACGACAATAGTATCTATGCATCGAATTGACAGGGTATTTATACAGTATCATAAATCTAGAATATTCTAGAAATTGTAAATACATGATATTCCTGGAAAGTTCTGGACATAAACAAAGTTCAAGAATGTTCTAGAAAAAATGACCAAACATATTGACCACTCTGGAATGTTCAAGAAACTAAATGTTACTAATAATATACAAGATGAAACAATACAAATACAACACACCTCACAACACTATGCAGCATGTGGACAAACAACAACAGAAAGTACTACTACATCATCTAACGCAAAAGATACCATAGAAGAATCGACGCAGTCAAAAGGGAGAAACACCAATTTGATCGTCGGAGCCTCGACTTCCATTGCTGGAGTAGTGTTATTAATGATAATCATAGGACTAGTAGCCAGAAAATGTAGTAAATCGTAAGTACTCATTTCTTTTGATTTTAGGAAGGCCGGCTGGAATTTTCATCAAGCATTGTAACTGAACCATGAGAAAAGCAGCTATCATTTAAAACGCATTTGATAAGGTCTGCAGTATATGCTTGCCTTAGTTAAAGGTTAAATTAATCCTTTTCAAAAAAATTTCAGATAAAACGCCTTTCAATTAATGTCACTTGTTTCAACAATAAAACTTTTGACACTGGTGTAAATATTCAGTCATAAATTTGTTTTATATACATGTAATTATAATAGGAATAAACATCACGAGAAACAACAGGCAGACGATGGACCAATCAGAGACTGGAGAGACCTTGCATTGGCGGGAAAACAAAACACAGGTTCTGAGTACAATGCCAATTAGTCCTTATAATACAACAAAAATTCCTACGTTGCGCACTCAATTCTGCATCACTTCAAATCTAGTGGCGGAACTTGTCATGTTGACGCCGATAAATATCACAGATATTGACAACATTTAACTTCATCCTCTCTTGCACATAGATAGTAGTTAACCTGTTCTAATACTTTACTTATTCTTATAGGTAATACTTACTTAATTTATATATATTATTTACTTTGAAGCTGCCTTAATAGGCAATATAAATAGTTAACTTTATTGATGATGTAAAAATGTGAAATATTTTGTACAATTTAAAAATTGTTTTCTGCAAAGATTACATTGTATGTGTATAGGGATATCGTCATGGAGCTGTTTAAATACAAATGCATGCAATATTAAAGTGGATTTCTAAAGGATAACATGAGAAATTGGAACCAACGACGTAAGGATCAATAATTTATAGAGCATGAGACCACACGATATTTGCAACCAAATAAAACTGGAGCAATAAACACTAAATATTTTGTAAAACTTGATCATTGTTTTGTGTATGTCGGGGTTTTTTTTTCCTGATGTAAAGAGGATTTTTGTTTAACTTTGCTACATTTAAAAAATAGATTTATAAGGTTAACTGTAAGATAAAAATAATAAATTACGTACATATGAACATTGTTTTAAGGGGGTATGTGAATTTAAACTCTATGGATATGAGAAATCGAAATGATATATCATAAATATAGACAGAAATACGTGCATATGGACATTGTTTTAAGGGGGTATGTGAATATAAACTCCATGGATATGATTAATCGAAATGATATATCATAAATATATACACTTTTTGTGCATAAAGATATTGCCATAGAGTTGTTAACATTCAAAGGCATTCAATGCTATAGAGTGCCTCTACACCTAAGAAGTATTTTTGATTTTTATTGCAGGATTGTTTCTAATAATAGCCTCAATATCCGATAAAAGATGGTTATTCCAAAGTATTTCCTTTTTTATTTTGAAATATTCAAAATATTTACATTTTCCAATTTGTATCATTTTTACCAATAAAACAATACTTGATAAAAAAAAAAGCAATGTTATAACATAAGGTTTCTCAACATACTTAAGCTTTCTTTTTTATGATTTACGTAACCGCCTTTGACTATCCGGTTCATTTATATTAGCGATTAGCCGATTACGAAGTCCTTACCGACCACAACTTGTTTTGTCCTTAAGCACTTTAGGAAAGCCAATGATGACCGTAATATAGTATGCGATGTCCAAAACATGTCGGCACAGCCGAGCGCTAGAAAAAATTCATTCAAGATTTAAATCACCGTAAATAGGCAAAAGTTCCTAAAGGAATGAAGTTACCGTTGTGATTGAGAAAATCTCCAGGCTTGATCATGGTGTTAGGATTAACGATATAGGTGAATCACTGACGGCCAGTTGCAAAAACCTCCCAGGAACAAGTCTATACACTGTCAGGTTTTACAGACGTTTTTCTGTAAATAACAAGCAGATCACATCGTCCGAAATCTTCAAAATGGTATCACAACAAAAGCTGTAGGATTTTCTGTGGGAAATATGGTATAAATTCGAAAATATTCAGCAGTTCAATAAACCATGCTTTCTCTTTTGGTAAACGGATCAATAATGATCACGTGATGGATAAGAGCTTTGCTGATTGGTTGAACCCATATTTAGATGTAGGAAAAGGGGGTAAAATTAGTTCAATAAAAGAACCGAATAGCTGCTTAGTATAAAGCTATGTACAATACAGACACTGTTATATAATAACATAATAAAACAAGAACATGTCACATAAATGAAATATTTGCAATAATTACTATTTCAAGATTTACAATATTTTGATAGAATATCTGTGTGTTTCGCTGAAACTTACTTTGGAAAATATATATGTAGTATATATTTTTCTTTAATGATGACCGTTTCACAATTTTAATATGTCCGCAATCTCATTTTTTATTTAAAGAAATGGGATGTCTGTAATATACCGAATTTAATGTTTTCTTTCCTTTTTTATGTCTTTGAATGATATTTACAAATACGTTGCCGATATAAAGCTAAAGTATACAATATAGTTTGCCAATGTAAAGTATACTATTGAGAACATAGGTGCTTTATGTACCTCCTCAATCAAAATTAAACGTCTTAGACTTTGTGTGTCCCCTCAATAAAAACATGGTACTTTTTTGTGTTATCCACAAAAACGTCTGATAATTTTTTATGTCTTCTCGTTAAAAACGTCTATTACTCTTTTTTTGCTTGTCAAGGATTTTTAGTTGGTATTAGTGCCCCCTACTGAAAATATATGGCTGTTATCCCAAAACAAAACTTGCTTCCTACGGACCTGCATTGTGTATTAAATGGCTGCTCAATAACATGAGTTGGCATATATTTTTTTTAATTTTATTTAACAAATAAACTATATTCGATTCATAAATGAATTTTCAAAATAAAAAGTATTATTTCATTGAAGGATAAAAAGAACCCCAGAAAATTATCCGAAAATTTGAGTTATTCTCTTTTTAAGAAACAAAGAATTAGTAAACAGCTAAAATAAATGGTATATCACAGATCTGGCTGATTGTTAAGCATGTAATGAAGAAACACCATGCACAGAGCATTCTGGGGTTAATTTTTAGTTCTACTGGTCGATGACCAGGAAATCTTATGCGAGAGTAATGTATCCCTGGTCCATTTGTCTGTCAGTTAACTTTTTTATTTCAAAATGCAACTCCTCTTATAGCTTTGGTCTGATTTTAATATAACTTATTAAACACAAATTAAAAGTACACTATGCTTCGATACACAATTTCTTATGCTAGAATCGGTTTTGATTTCGATGAAAAGTGTTGCCTTGGTTACTAAGTATAGAAATGTCTTTTAAATGTTTTCAAATTCCTACTCCTCTTACAGTATTGATCCTATTGTAATTTAACTTTGCACACAACTAGTGTACACACTAAGATACATAATTCTGGTCATCGGTTTTCGGTTACTTAAAAATTGATATTTCTGTGAAATACTTTCAAAATGCTACTCCTCCTACAGTTTTAGTCTGATTTCAAATTGACCATATTTAGTTACAATAACATAAATATAAATCAATGTATTGGTAACATGTATCGATTTTCGATTAACGCTGTTGCTCTGGTTACTAAAGAAATTGTGGAATTCTTTTGAAATAATATTCCTTAATACAGATTCAGTCTTATTATAATATATATTAGGGATGCAATTAGAATACACTGAGATAATAATTGTCTTTATTATTTTTTTAATTTTGATGAATGATGTTGCCATGGTCGTACAATCGAACTTAAATTAAAAATTCTATCTACAGTTGTAGTCTTTTTGCAAGCTTGCCACAAAAAAGACTTTATCAAGGATCATTATTCTATTTATTGCAGTTGTAAAGTTTCAGGTCCCTATTGCTACTTTTCTCTTTCCCATTTATAAGTAGTAACCAGTAGAGTTACAGTCTCGACAGAGATTTTTGGTTATTTGTTATCGAGGTCTTGTGATTGATATAAATCGTTGGACTAGATTTCCACTATATATCTCAACACAGCATATATGAAGTTATTGAAAGAGCTTGAAAAAATAATTACAAAAGATATATTTTAGACCAAAAGGAGAAATATCCCATTTTATAATCAATTTACACAATGGCATAACGAAGGCGTGTTAATACTAAATATTTAAAGACCTTGATTGAAATCTAAAGGTACATTCATTATATGCACGCATGAAAAGCTACCTCTCAAAAGACGCTATTTATACTTCCTTGTCTGCATTAGGAAACGATCTCAATGTAAATATTTAAGAACTTGATAATTCAAAACGGAATAAGTTATTTAAGTGTCCCTCAATGCTCACTTCTTCAGGTTTATATCTAGACAGAAAATTTCAAGAATTATTTTTTTAACCGTGCATAATCGACATTTTTCAAAGAAATAGAAGCGCACTGGTTAGATTGTCTGCTGTAGGTTCGTGGAATAAGGAGTTGATTCTTGCGTCGCGGGTTCGAGTCCCACTGGAGATTGGGCCTTTGGATGATACCATATAAACCGAAGACCCGTGCCGGAGTTGGTGCTGGCACGCAAAAGATCCTCCAGAGCTCATTTGCCTTAAGTGCCGAGTATAGGGCAAAATTTGTAGCTCTCAACCGGCAAATAGTGGCGTTACCATATAAGAGAAAACTTAAAAAGAATTTGAAGAGACCTTGAACAATTAACATGTAAATAAATTAACAAGAAAAAAAGATGAAACACCTATGCTCCCGTATGGCTGCTTATGGCGAGGTTTGGATTCTCAAATGCATGTCAAACCCCAAGGTCAAGGTCAAAAGTTTTGTACTCAAAGGAAGGGCTTGTTACAAGCATACACATGTGAAATATGAAAGCCCTAGTTTTAACTGTGTATTTTTTTTCAAAAGTGAGTCAAACTCTAAGGTCAAGGTCAAATGGTCAAACATATTTTTCAAGCGGAAAGGTCTTGTAACAACAAATAAACATGTGAAGAATGAAAAAGTTCTAGCTCCAACTTAATTAAAATTATGGCTAGGTTAAAGTTAGGATTATTTCGGTAAAGTGAGCCAAACTCAACGGTCAGGGTCAAATTTGGTGATAGCAACAAAATGGCCATGTCACAAGAAATACACCTGTAAAATATGAAAGTCATAGCCTCTTCCACTCAATGGTTATGGTATAGGTTAAAGTTGACAACAGACTGACATAGAGACCGAACAAAATCAATATAATCCCCCCGGAAGCTTTCGATTCCGGGACATAATTATTAATGTAAATCCTTGAAATAAATAGTTTTCAAATATAATTTCCTTAGATCTATAATTTTAAATTAACAAAACATTTTTCACTCGTCTGGTTATGGTAACAAAACATGATTAAATTGTCTGTTCTTGCAATGATAGACCAGTAATTGTTTAAAAAGTCAATAAACAAAGTAAATAAGACATCTTCTTTAAATTTTGTTTGATTTCATCCAGATTCCACTAAAACAAACAGTAACATATTAATTATTGTAACATGAACCATACATGTTTCCATACCAGAGTAAAATGTTTACAAACATGTTTGACTGATCAAGCAAAGTATTCTGTTTAAAATTTAATTCTAAAAATTGATTTAGCAGCAGGCAGCAGATTTTTCCGAGAATTTAATTTCCAATAATTGCAAAGTGGAATGTTTAAACTAGTCTTGATTAAAAATAGGACCAAGTCAATCAGATCATGTTATTGCTAAAGAAACTCTTGTTTAAAGAGAGAAATTCATGACTCATTGTATTTGAAAATACATGTACATGTAAAAAAAATTAATTGTTTTCAGTTAGTTAAACATGAAAAAGAATTGGCAATTTCTGTCCCTGGAAAAAAAATTAGAAGGGTTGATTTTTTAAGTTTCGGCAAATAAATATTTACATTTATATCAACTACTTTGACTGCAAAAGGCGATTGTTTTTATAAATTACCTGTAAGTCAGGCCCAGTCAAAATCTTTATATTAAAGTGTAATGTTGAGGAGGTAAAGCAGATCAAAATCAAAATATATTTAAATTAATACACATTTTACATGCGTTTGAGAACTTGACTTAAGTCTAAGTTTGTTTCATGATCCTGAGGCCAGATTCCGTAACGCGTAAAAATATGACTTGCAAATTATAGGAAGCTATCGATATTCAATAAATATTGCAGCGTTTTAAATGCCAGTTGAATTCTTCCTGCTTTAGTTTTTTTTAAAACAGGATCAATACAGGTTACCATATATTTTTCTCGAAAGAACAGTGGCAGTATGAGCAATTTTGTCATATATTTCTGCCTCTTTTCGTGTCAATTTTGTGGAATAACGGCATTTGGTAAGTTAGTCGTAACTATGGTTTCTTAAGTGATTTGACGCCATTAAAACTACATTGAAAATGAAAATAGCAAACAGCTGCAGGAATATATTATCATATTCAAATATTTACATGTGCCAATATCTTTCCTTATATAACAATATTTATTTATATAATTGCAATTCCATTTTTTAATGACATGCAGTTGGTCACTTGATCAGACTTTGTCATTTGGAAAGCTCCGATTGTGACGTGAAATGAGATCGATGGTACATTATGTACGTTTTATTGCATTTCAATAGCAAAGAACAAAGTCTAAATAGTGCCTATATTTCTTTGTAACACGTGTAAAAGTAAAATATAGCTATAAGAAATACAATGTCTTTTTTAGGGTTTCATATTAAGTTATGGCGTTAAGTTGGTACTTGATCAAATCTAGTTTAACGAAATTCGGGCGTTATAGAATTTGATTACGTGACCAACTTCATGCCAAACCCCATTGAAACTCTAAAAATTATATCTTATTTATTAAATGATGAAGATAACAAGCCGCAGAAAAATAATAAAGCTCTAAGGTCCATTTGAAATATACACACTAAGATCAAGGCCATGGACTTATTGTAGGCCTTTCAACTAATTTTTAAAGTTGCACATATAGTAAAATACATTTCATTGATAGATTTATAGGAACATGAAAGTATCAAAAAAGATAACAACTTATGCATACGTTTTAAGAACAGGTAACTCAGATGTGAAAAATGACCAACTAAGTGCCGATTTATGAGTTATCGTTTATAAGAATGACATATAGGCTACTTCAGTATTGGTATTGTTATTTACACAAAAGGGTTCCTTTCATTGTTTTGTACATAAAAGCTTTGACCAAAAGGAGGAGAATGTCCTCACTCTACCTGAAATAACAGGGTCAAATGAATGGGGAACAGACCATATTCAATATTTCAACTCTCTTTGACGATTGTTATGAGGAAGAAAATATAATGACATGTTTTATTTGTGCACGCTTTTTCGCTTCCTATATCAATATATTAATTTGTACAAGTAAATGCATCAATTAATCATCTTATTTGTGTTACCTAGCACGAAGAAGTACGACCGAGTTTAAACATTTAATCAGGTTAGAACTAAGAAGGAGGGTTGATTTCACTTTTATTTAATTAAAAGTTTTAATTTACTTCTATCTAATTAAACGGGGTCCCGACTATATGGTAAATAAGTCTATCATTAGTGCTAAATTTTAAAACCACTGGATTCTATTGACTATTGACAGCAAAGAAACACTCGGGATATGCTACAAACGGACTTGTGTACATAAACAGTTAGATACCTCGGACCTGCTCTAAACAAGTTTCAGCAACCATTTATCGATCATAACAGCGAACCCTAGCGGCAATTGAAAGGCCTACTTATTGCTTGTGTATTGCTTTACGGCAGTATTTCAGCCATATCTTGACGTTGAAGATGACATACATGTATCAAATATACGATTCCACCCTTTTTATTAAATAAAACTAAACAGAATCATTAAAAGATAGGGGTATTAAAGATTTGTCATTCCATTGCAAAGCCTGAAACTGCGCTTCTAAGTCTTGTACTGAGGGTAACTTTCTCTTATCGGCACTTCCTCTGAACTACTAAATTTTGATTCAATGAATCTTAATCAAATACTGTCATCGTGTACGAAGTTTTTTTTTTCTATGCCTAGATATTGCCAATTTGAATGATGTAATTGGCAGAAAAAACTTTTGGGAAAAATGAAAAAAAAAACTCTTTTAAACTTAATTTAATAAAAGCCCAATTGGTACCAACTATTTAATGGACAGATATTTAAGGTTTTTCATAGTACACTATGGGAAGGCCGATGACTCTATCATAGTTTAATAAAATTTTTCGACGGTGATTACAAGCATTTAATAAAACTGAGAAATTAAATATTGATTAAGTGCAATTACACAGATGACCGTAATCTCTGTACAAAATCATGTATTTTTAAAAGATGCATGAAATATGTTTTTTTTTCTTTTAATCATCATGTTGTATAACATCCCTGTAAACGCGCGATCAGCAACCCCCCCCCCCCCCACTTTTATTTCCTAACATAACCTTTAACTACTGAAAATGATCATTGAAAAAGCGACCCCTAACTCCCCTTCCCAACTTAAAATTTAGTAAAGTAATATAATGATTTTAATATATTACACCTCATTTAAGAAATATAGGATTTTGGAGTTTGGACATTTTTTTGTTTGGCTTGTCAAGCCCCCCCCCCCCTATATATATACGGGAGGTGTAACCCCCCCCCTTCAAAAACGAGGCTATGTCCCTGAAATGAAAGCAGTTTGGTTTGTGCTGGAGTATAATTAGCTGTAAATAAAACTAGAAAATCTTTAATTAGGGTTAATATTAATGTATACTTTTCAGGATTCACTTCGTGTATATTTGTAAAATAGTTTCTGTGCAAATGTTAAATAGACAATGCTCCTATCGTATTCCAATGCTCTGAAATAAATCAGAGCTGTTTGTTATCTACCGATATTGAAGTTTTGTTAAGAATATTTGCCAAATATTATAGAAATAAAACTGCAAAAATTAGCATCAACACAATTTTCACTAGAAATTTTGACAACTGCGAATCCATCGTCAACGATGTGTATCGTAATTAAAGCAATCCTATACCTGGAGAAAAAGAGAGAATCGTAATATCGCATAAAAAACAGCCCTAATCAGTAAATTATATGTTCCCCAAATGAAGATTTTAGAACCTCTTACTTTTTTTTTCTTTTAATCAAAATTCTTCACTGGTACTTTTTGTCCGTCAGTGTTCTCGAAAACTACTCGTCCGATTGGGATAAAACTTTTATTAGGTACATGTATGTTAATCAGATGTGCGGAATGAAGGTCATTTTGCGCGCATATTCATGCACGTGCAGGCGTGTGAAATGTATGATATTCTTAATACAGCTGGGTACAATCCACTAATTGTTTTCCCATAGGCGACAATGTTAACGTTTCTTCTCATAGCGATGTCCCTAATTTTCGTTCAGAAATGAGTGACCCCTCAAAATCAAAGCACATAAACTTGTCTTTCCTTGGAGAAATCTCGAAGTGGCATGTGTCATATTCGTTTTCCGGCAAAATGCGTCTGTCTGCGGGAAACTCTAAAAATGAAAGTGAAAGTAGGGGAATTTCAGAATTCTCACTGGCGTATTATTACACAAAATAATTCGGCTGATCTTCTTGATAAATTACATTTGCCAAGCTTTTCTGGTAGGAAAGATACTCCTTATCAACAAGTATGAGGCTCAGTTCAGTACACCTGCCCAATTTTTTTTATGCAAGTCTGCAAATTAAGGAAGTAATTTTTTATGCACTACTTTCTTCACCTACCGATTCTAGAAATAATTAGTGGGATGTACCCATATAAAAATTCATTTTTTTTTGACATGACAGTATTTCACACTGTTTATCAATCTAGAGCATAAGTAGAGACATCATGCCAAGTTTCATAAAATCCAATCATTACCGGTAATTAAGATTTTACAGCATTTACAGTTCTATGTGTAATATCCTTAAAAAATGCTCCAATCTAGCCAAAACTGCACCCAGGTTTTAAGTCAAATTTTAGCCTATTAACACATTTATACCATTTTTATTCACCTTCATAACTTTAAATACATAGTAAAATCATAATCAAGCACTTAATTGGGTCAATTTCAATTATTTTTAAAAAATTAATCTATTTCCGCACAAAATATGACCATTTTTCACCCTACAATTCATAGTTTCTCCAGAAATAATAAAAAATTAAGTTACCAAATACCCCGAAAGTAGTAAAATAAGAAAGTACTGAATATTTCCTGTCCATTGATGTATCATTCATGAAACTTGGTCTATGAATAAAAATGTTATAAGCCTTTATACTCCTAAATAGAATCATTTGTTTAAAAGCAATTCTCATGCCAATGCAAATTTACTCATCTATGACGTCACAATGACATCATAATAATGGATAGCTCAATACATGTTTATCATCACTTTTCCCGTACTTTTTATTAAAGACAAAATCAGTGCAAATATATTCATGTTAAAAATAAAAAATAAAATTTATGTGGTTTTGCAGATTAAATAAATAATCTACTAAAGTTGTTTTGTTTTGTTTCGATGGTAACCATTTTGTAATTTGTAGGAAAATGAGAAAAAAAATTGAATTTCCGGACAAATCGCATAATTTTCACAGTCAAATATTGAAATTTCAATTCTTTTATCTGTGTAATCTTAATAATGCATAATTTACAAAACAATGATGTAGATCTAATTAATTTGAAATTCTTAAATAGGAAAAGAAAATTTATTTGAGCTACAAAATGTACATAACAGTGCATGTACAGATTTGTTATAGATACATACTTTCATATTCTTATCACCAATTTAATATGTACATTTCCTCACCACCGCCACCCACCCCGACCTCACTTCAATGATTTTTTTAGAAAACTTTAACTTACACATTTTGCTGACTGTCACATTTTGCTGGTGATGTTTCAAGATGTATTCAAATGGGTGTGCGTTTGCTGGCCAATAGTTTTTTAACAACACCATCTGCATGAACCTCATGGTTTTCCTGTACCAATCACCATGAACCTAAAAAAAATCAAAACAATAAATGGCACAATATCACATTTGCAGACAGACAGACACACAGACATTCAACACATACAATTTTACGATATTCCTTTTATGCCCATAACTTGAAATTACTAATTAAAATGATGAAGAAGAAGGTATGGTTTCCATACAAATTTTGCCCTGTGATTTTCTAAAAAATGAAACTGGTGTAAAAGTTGAAAACTCATGCTTTTTAAATAATTGAAATTCAATGCAGAAAAATCATACAAGTCATTTTCCTCACATGTGTTTTTAAATGCTAATTATGACGTCATAAACATGTGCATTTTCCCGTATTTTCTTTAAAAGTTGCAGAAGACACCAATTTTCAATGGAATTTTCTTTCAGATAACATTGTCCACAGGCATCGCCCACAAAGATCTTGAGATATGTGATTTGTTATTGAATTTTGCACAAAATATCAAAATATTAACGTGGGCGACGGCTGTGGACACTGTTTTCTAAAGGAAAATCACCCTTGAAAGATGCCATTTTGAGGCTTGTTCTGTTGAAAATAGAGAAATGCTTCACATTAATGACGTCATATTTGCAGAATGGTAATCTTTCATGCCATATTCTTTCCTGATTTATCAGAGTCATTTATTTACCTAATATTTAAGCAAGTTTCAAAACTTTTTGATGTCATCTCATTTTTAGGCCGCAATAAAGCAAAAACCATACCTTCTTCTTTGCTCCCACTTGAAATATCACACAGTTAACTTTGATAATAAAGTTAATTCAGTAGAAAAGGTAAAAAGCATGTTTTACTGACAATAATTGTACATTCAACAAATACATTTAATGCAACTGCTAAAAAAATATGAGAAAAATCAGTTAATGTGCATGTTCGCAGACATCGTTTAACTCCTAGACAGCTGTACCCAGCTTGACCGCTCAACTGATCTGAAATGATATATGTCACATATCTGACATGTCGATCATAATGTCAGATCCAAAAACATTCAATTGCTACTTACAACATGTACAAATACTGTATTAAGGTACATCTCTTACCTTCTGTGTAAAATACAAATGCCCATCACCTATATACTGTTAAAACACTGCACTGAACAGTTTTGATAACTTTCTGCTAAGTTTACTTTCACTTCGACCTTGACCCTGATTGAATACCGATCCCAACCTCATTTGTGATTTTTTGTGTATTGAAAATAAACCACAGTGAAGCATGTACTTCTACATAATTGCTTCTTAATCAGTTTATATATATTTATCATTCTGAATAAATAAATGATATAAATCGATGTATTTAATCTACATGATACATGTGTAAACAATGGGCGATACACGTATCAGCATATTGACTGTACCGGGGGGCTAGACACTTTATTTATGAATAAATTTGTTTGAAAATGTGTATCAACTATATAAGAATTGTTTTTTTTTTATAAATTTGAACAATTTAATATAATTTAAAAAAAACACCAACTTTCAAATAAATTCAAGATCTATGACATCTTTCACTTACTGAAATGCCTACCAATATGGGCACTGTCCACTATAATTGTTTTCCCATAGGCGACAATGTTAACTTTCTTCTCATAGCGATGTCCCTTATTTTCGTTCAGAAATGAGTGACCCCTCAAATCAAAGCACATCAACTTGTCTTTCCTTGGTTAAAATCTCGAGGTGGAATGTGTCAGATTCGTTTTCTGGCAAAATGTGTCTGTCTGCGGGAACCTCCGAAAATGAAACTGAATGTAGGGGAATTCAAGACTTCTCACTGGCGTTGTAATACACAAAATACATGTAATTCGACTGATCTTCTTGATAAATTACATCTGCCAAGCTTTTTTAAAGATACTCCTTATCAACAAGTTTGAGGCTCAGTTCAGGACATCTGCCCAATTTTTTTATGCAAGTCTGCAAATTAAGGAACTTGTAATTTTTTTTTGCACTACTTTTCTAACGATTCTAAAAATAAATTCGGTTTTTAGGGTACATGTATGTTGTGAAGATAATCGTAAGGAAGGACATTTTGCGTGCATACGCATGCACGTGCAGTTGTGTGAAATGATTGATAAACTTTATAAAGAAAGTTTTGGACTGGCCAGAATTTAGCAAGAGTTACATCCGTTGGCCGCCATATTGGAGGTCGACTCGGTGATTTTTTTCTCTTTGTCTTGCAGAGTTTAAGAGGATGTAGCAGAAATATTTGGTGCAATATATTCATTTTTTTTTTTAATAAACGAGGCTTCCAAAAATGTATAAACTTCAGAAAAATAATTTCCAATTCATATAATAATGTATATATATATAAATCAGGGTTCGAAATTAGCGAGAAATACTCGCTAAATGCGAGCTGATTTTTAAAACAGCGAGTAAAAATAGAAGACACTCGAACTTTTTAGCGAGTGGTGATTTTTGACCCAAGTAGTCTTGTATCCATATTTTTCTGGTAATTCGTCTTGCTTTTTTGAAATTTGAAAAGAGTCAATGCATTCGCCTGATTCGGTAAACCTCGGTTGATTCTGTCACCATTTCCCAGTCAGCTGATGCAATTTATACAAAAATGTTTCATTGTAGTTTTATTTGACATATAAAATGTGTCAACCTTGTCAAAATTTACCTTAGATAAAAAGAGTAATCATTAGTTTTACACCAAATAATTTCTCCCATAACTTTTTGAAGATCGTTTTCTGCAGCTAGACAGCCATGTTAGGTGCCCGCTGTAAATATCACACCTGGTTAATTATGCCCGGGATGTTTGACCCCATTATTCAGTAGCCAAAAATCCCAACCTACCTACCCTTGATCATATTGATTTTCTTTTTTGGAATGTTACAGGAATTACAGGAAATAAATATATTTTAATTTTGTGTGTGTGTGTGTGTTTTTATTAGGCCAGATTACCTTTTTTTTAATGTAAAAACATTGATGTTCTTAAATCTGTACTGATCTACTATAGAAGGACCTGTATTATTATTGATTTAAATGAGCATGAAAAAGACATTTAATCCATCTTTAAATTTTAGCTTGTAGATCTTCATTTTAGCCTGTAGATTTTATATGTACAGGCTAAAATTAGCCTGTGGTTAAAAAAGTTAATTTCGATCCCTGTAAATATATATATATATATATATATATATATATATATATATATATATATATATATATATATATATATATATATATATATATATATATATATATAATATGCAAAAAATATATTTTCATAAACATTAAAATTGGTTGCAATGCTAGAATTACATGCAGAACGGTAGCTCTCCGAAAAAAATATGCATTGAAAGACCGGAGAGCTACAGTGCCACCCATCGTAAAAACTGTATATTTATTGCACACAAAAAGTGTGCACGGTTCTGGATTAATTTTTCAAAATTCTTACCTCAATTGTAATAAAAGCTTTATTTCAATAAATCCCTTACTCCTCCATCAAGTACTCTCATAGTTTACATCTGTACGAATCGCGGTGGACTGAATTATCTTACAAACCAAAATGAAAGTATAGATAGGCGAAAGTTTTGATAGTGATTTTAACGTCATGACCAAAAGGGCTTTAAAACAGTTATAAGGAATGTTTTGTTGTGGAAAGAGCCAAAGAATATGTTAGGAACACACATTAATTTATTAATATTTTGAGATATTCGAGAAATAAATCGAGAAACAGTGCACCTTTTTGTGCGCAATGAATATACAGTTTTTTCAATGGGTGGCACTGTAGCTCTCCAGTATGTCAATATATATATTTTTTTTCGGAGAGCTACAGTTCTGCAGCTATGCTAAAATGACTTATATACTTGATTTATTCCTAGTTTTTTTTTACTTTTTAGAAATATTAAAATTCTTAGAATATTAAGATTCATGAATAGCCAATGATGATGATATATTCTGCACAAGCATTCACGTGCGCGTGCATGCAATGCTAAAATTTGTAATATACTTAGTTCTTGTATATGTAAGGAACAAACGTTGTTAAAGTTTGAAATAAATAGAGTTCGTCTTATTTAATGAAGCTTAAAAAATTAAGGCACCAAAAGGGAATGGAGGAACGTTTGGGGAACATATTTTACGGTTCCCATTACAATTAGCCCTAGTTCTGTTTGGAAAGAGGAAGCAGTAAAGAGAATGACAAATAAAAAAACGTTTGTCTCGCAAAATTAGTAAAAAAAAAAATTGCCCAAACTTGGTAATCCGTTATCATGAGTGTGTACGCATGTATATGTGTATGTATGTTTTTGGGGAGGGGGAGGTGGTTATATAGGTGTCACTTCTTACACAATCAAATTTACTCATAGAATATCAGATACATGTAATTCCAATTTGGCAAGGTAACAACAAAAAGATGCCAACCTTTCAATGAACATTTTAATAATTTTTAGAAATGTTTGATAATAATAAGTGAAAAAGGAAGCACCCCCCCCCCTTTAGGAAATATAAGGATCTGCTATTTTCCAGGCTATAATAGGCCGTACTCAAAAATGTGTTCTAAAATAATAAGAAATGAAACAAAAATCTTATGGACATGTGTTTTAATGAAAAGTAAATATTTAGGGTAAATCATTTATTCAAATCCTCGAAAAGCGTTTTAGCTCTACTGGTCAGAGACCAGGAGAGCTTATGCGATAGTAATGCGTACGGAGTCCCTCCGTCTGTCTATCCGTCTAGCTGTCTGTCGTAAACTTTTTTTTTTCAAAATGATGCTTCTCTTACAGTTTTCGTCTGAGTTCAATATAACTTAGCACTCAAGTAGACTTCACTAGGATACATAATTTTGTGTATCGGTTTTGATTTCGATGAACGGTGTTGCCGTGGTTACTAAAAATAGAAAAAAGATACATAATTCTGTGTGTCGTTTTTTGATTTCGATGAACGATGTTTCCGTGGTTATTAAAAATTAAAACTTCTGTAAAATACTTTTAAAATGCTACTCCTCATACAGTTTTGATTTTATTTCAATATAACTTGACACACAAGTAGACTACGCTAAGATACATAATTCGGTGTATCGATTATTGATTTCGATGAACGATGTTGCCTTGGATTACTAAAAATGGATGTTGCTAAAACACGGAACGGAAAACGGAACGGAAAAAAAAATGTCAAAAAAATAACATAGATTCGATTCAGATCAGATAAAAGAGCAATATTCTTGTTGTAAAAGTCATTTACAATAGAAAAAATATTGTAAACTATTATATATTCATGCGTCATACTACGAACCCTTCGTGGTACTGAAAGAAAACCCCCTCCCACACACACAAACATTCACATAAAATAGGATTTTCGTGTTTGGGCAAAGGACATATCCCCCTTTTATGCTTGTTGTATGTTGGAAATTTTTTACTGCCCCCCCCCCAACCCCCTTTTTCCATTTTCAAGACAAAAATAACTAGACTTTATGATATTCAGATTTATGCACGCAGTGTCGTATTCGCAATCATGAAAGGGGGAAAGGCAGTTTCGGGTCTGTGTTGGGGCCCACGGCCACATTAAAAGTTGCTTTATTAAACCTTATGTATATTTTGGACACAAAAGGGGGGGGGGGAGGCAGACCTATTATAACTTCTCAGACCTTTCCGATGAGCGGGGAAACAAACTTATTTTTTACAGGTTCATTGATATACACCTCCCCCCAAACATACACACATGTGAACTGCAAACAAACAAAATTAAACTTCAGTGAATACAAGGTTCTGCACTATATATATCTACCACATGAAAGTTTTCCAACTTTGCCTATCCAGAAAACGACTCTATTATGAATAAAATTTTAACAACCAGTGTGTATAAGAAATGTTTGTTCGAGCTTGCCGTAAAGTTTTGCCCTAAACGTAATCTTAATATTTTTTTTTACATTTTATTTCTCTTTCCATGGTTCATCTAGATATCAAATATTTGCTACGCCCAGTCAAAACCTTTTAACTACGGAAATCTTTGTTCAAGTTCACATCCTCACACTTTTTGTGAATGTTATAAATGAAGTAAGTTAGTGTAAGAAAAATTAATAGTACTGAAAGATGTTGGAGTTGGAACTTATCCCCCCTTCCCAAATCAAACAATTTTTTCTTTTTGTGTTGTATCCCTTCCCGAATCAAACAATTGTCTTCTTTTTGTTTGTATTTTTTTTGCTTGTCAAATACTTTTCAAGTTCTCCCCCCCCCCTTTTTTTTAAATTCGATTCAGGTGACTGCTATGTTAGCGATTTTCGTAAATAAGCCACTGAGCATGACAAAATCAACTTGTATTTAATAGTTGGGGAATGATTGTGTACAAGATATATCGTTTATGATAAAAATTGTGTATTTTAAGTGATTTAATCCAAAATAATATATTCCGTTTTCCGTTCCGTTCCGCTTTCTGTTCCGTTTTCCGTTCCGCGTTTTAGCAACACCCACTAAAAATAGAAATTTCTGTGAATTACTTTCAAAATAGTACCCCAAATACAGTTTTAGTTTGATTAATTATAATATAATTTGGCCTGCAAATGCATGTAGACTACACTGAGATACATAGTATTTAATTTTGTGTTTTTGATTTTGATGACTGATGTTGGGATGGTAAATAAAATTGAAAATTCTGTAAACTTTTATTAGAAGCTACTTCTACAGTTGTAGTAATCTTGCCACAAAAAGAGAATTAATCAAGGATCATTATTCTATTTATTTCTAATTTGTAAAGTTTTAAGTCCCAACTACTACATGTATATTTCTCTTCCTATTATAAGTACAAACCAGTAGAGCAACAGTCTCGACAGAGACTTCTGGTTGTTTCTTTCCAAGGACATAATTTATGAAACAGTCCTCGTAAAGCAATAAAAATAAAACGAAATTTATACAAATAAATATCTGTAGACTAGAAATCACTAAAAAAAAAAATCAGAACTGTGTGGAACAACAAAATTAATTAGCATAAGGTTTTTCGAAGGTAATGTTATCGCAGCCTCAATCGCAACTTCTCGGGCCTTTCCGACTAGGGGAAAACAACCTCGAATATATTATAGACGCCATGACAGCCCCACATTTCACAAATTTTGAAAGAAGGATACGGAGATAACGATCAGTATTCAATCTCAAAGTCCATAAAACAATACAAAACAAGATAACATTGATGTAACCATCAATTGTCGCCCGGGAAATATATGAAGCAAACAATGAAAATAAGTCTAAATCATCAAACCGATTCGATATGTGTGAAAAGGCATGCGTCTAATGAATGGAGACGATAGTCGCGAATATTTTGAAAACTTAAAGTCGGATAAAAATCAAACAAAAACGATACCATTTTTAACTTGATCGATTCCTCAAGTAAATGTTGTCTGCAGAAAATATAAATTGAAGTTAGACACATGCGTCACCTATATTCAAAAATGTATTAATTTTCAATTTTAGAATATAAAACACGAACTGTGCAGAGTACGTTTTTATCCGAGAAGTAAAATTCGATGTTCTAAAAAAAAAAGGACCTGTCGTTTTTTCGATAGTAAATGATAAGCTACTTTCTATAATAAATATGAAAAAACATTTATATTTTTACTGATTCACTTTATGGAAGTAAATAAATTAATATCTCGTAATATATAAACGGAAAGAACATTCTGATTAACAATCTTTTCAATGTTTAGAAAACCTTTAATTCCAAATAACTACTCCCACCCCAATCCCAATACACCAACACTTAAACTTATATGTATAGAGCAGCCCGGTAGAGCAGAGCAAACACGGACCTCCTAAACATCAGAGGTGGGATCAGGCGCCTAAATGTTGGAATACATCTCATCTTTGGAGTATGGAGTTTAACTTAATTGAATTTAAAGATATTACTCAAAATATACTATAGAACGGACTTTTAACTCTTTCTATTCTATATTTGAATACACTCCTTCTATTCTATATTTGAATACACAGGAAATGTAAAAAAAAAATTAACATATAGTGATGTTAGTACTTTCGAGGTTGTTTTCCAACCCCTGACGGAAAGAAAAGCGGGGGAGGGAACAAGACTGACCTTGTTTACATTCGCAATGCTGATAGATGAAACACACCCTTTAAGCTTGGTTTAATGGTGGCTTATAGGTCCTTAATGGTGGTTTAATGGTTGTCTTTAAGTCACCATTAAGCGCCTTTAGGTAACATTTACACCACCATTAAGTTACCATTAAGCCATCTAAAAGTACTTAATGAGTGATTAAATGTAGCTTAATGGTAGCTTAATGGTGGCTTACAGGTCCTTAATGGTAACTTTTAGACCACCATTAAGTCACCATTAAGCTACCATTAAGCTAGACTTACAGGTGCTTAATGTCCAAACTCCTTTAAGCTACCATTAAGATACCATTTAGCCACCATTACGCAGTCGATATTACTGTTTTAATGGGTAAAAAATTATTATTATAGTGATTTGTCATCACAAATTATAAATGTCGAGTTTACACATATCTTAATTTGGTAACAATAAGTAAAAGAACGAAATTCAAAATAAAAAAATTAAAAAAACACCACACACTGGGCGCGAACTCATGACCCTTCGAATAGATGGCAGTCACCTTAAAGGCCGGTAGTGACCTAGAAAATTTTACACCCCGACGCCAATTAAGCATATATGGCAAGGAGGCATGGCTCACTCCTCTGCAGTTTAAATTTAGAAATGTTATCAGTCACACAAACATTACCACATGCTACAATCTACACGTGCACTCTAGCAGACGATATTCTTTCTTTCGGTGTAAAAGAATCACTTTGTTTAGAGGGCTTATAATATTAATTTATTAAATAATCCTGAATAAAAAAAAATAGTTGAATTTACAAGATTTTGTTTATATTTATTATTATTATCTGTTTCACTGTGTGTTTTATAAATTACTTAATTGAATACATTTACATGATTTATGATTCAACTCTACGTGAAAAGTGCAGATATTTGTCTCTTCCAGATGTTGTCTCTGTTGCTTAATGTAGGGGCTTTGTAGATCTTTTTTTCTACTTCTTGGGGCATTTGCTCTGGGTGGATTCCATACCGAGGTAAACTCTTGGTCCACATTTTCATTCCAATGACAGACTGCTAAATTTGAACGCGCTCTGTATCCCTTATCACTAAATGCAATTCTTTTGTCCTGAAACATGTTCATAGTATTGTTGAAACTTTCTACATAATAAGTATCCTTTGCAAGTGCATAATCCTGTGGATATTTATATAAATTTGAACTAGTTATTACACCACGTAACAATTTTTCAGACACTTTATCACAGAGTACAAGTCTTGATGGCTCATAATTTGTATCTGTTTTGCACCGTGATGTAGGATGACAATCAGAATGATTTCCTTTATATTGTTTAATGGTATTCAAAAGGAGAGCTTGTAATTTTTGGGGATTCTGATCGCAGTTTCTTATTGCCCAGTGGCAGTGAGTGGCATCTGGCTCAACTTTATCATATAGATATTCAGACCAAGTTTTCCCCTTCTGATATGCTGGTCCAGTTGAAATTTTTTTCATTTTCTCTTTAATACTTTTAACTCCATGCCAGGTATCATTTTGATTCGTTGTTCCTCCTAATTCTCGAACAAATTTTTTGATAGAGATATTTCGATCATGGATATGGACATCAACTGAAACACCTTGCTCATCAAGATAGTTGTAAATTCTCTCTGTTCCAATTTTCTCGTGTCTTTGAGATACTGGATCGTCCACTTTGGTGACATGTTCACACTTTATTACTTGGTGTGTTTTCTCTCCTAATGCCACAACACTCGAGTCTTTGGCATTTTTTCGCCATCCATGACGAGCATCTGTCATTATATTAATTCCATCATCATCGCTGCATCCTACTTCTCCCCTTAGCGCCATGTTAATACTGTCTTCATATTCTGATTCAATAAATGGATATATGTTCTGTAGGAATTTGTCGCGATTACTTTGGTAAATGGAACCAATTTTAGCTCCTTTTGAAAATCTGACGTAATGAACAGGCAACATTCAACTACAAGCAAATCCATGAATAACTCTTTTATTCACCAAATATTCATTATTTGGCAGGTATGGTGATGAAGACCACAAAATGCTATGATGTTTTTGAATTTTACAATTAAATCTTGCTGCAGCAACATGTCCCTTTTCGGTGATCTTTTTTAACGTAAGATCACCATTACAAAATTTGGAATGATTTTCCACCACTTTTACTAAACATCTTAGTGATGATTCTGCAGTAAGAAAGATTTTCTGGTTTGAATCCTTTTCCTGTGCCTGAATGTATGTGTTCAAGTCCAAGGTTTCCATAGTCACATTTGCTTCTCCATCTTCTCTGTCATATTTCTCCAAGAATGTTTTCAAAACCTTTTCTAGGATCTCTGCGTTATTTACAGGATGATTCAGTTGTCTCACTAAAATATCTCTTGCTTTATGAAGAAGAGAAAGTATTTCATTTTTTTGTTGGTCATCTCAAGAAATTGATATTTTAAATGAAGGTGGAAGCTTTTTGGTTGTAGAATCCATATTTTATAATCAGTAATAATTCAGAAACTTTAGAGATCATTGAATGCTAGCAATATAAGCCCAACTTCAATTGGTGATAGGGGATTACAAGTTGAAAAAATTCTATGATTTTTGTAGTTTACTATAAATGCTAATTCACTGAAAAACAGGTCAAATAAAGTTCAATGAATTCAAAGAATTTGATATCAAATTATGATTAAAATTCTTAATAAGTAACTTTTAATATTTGGAAAATTTGAAACCCCCTACCAAAGAAAATGAAACATCCTGCTGCTGAAAAAAAGAGTTTGCAATTTGAGCTCTGAACCCAAGTGACATTTTATGGAGCTAAGTTTGGTAGGAACAATTGGGGTAATATAATTCTACCTGGATAAAAAGTGATATTTGTTATAATGGAATTGAGTGATGATCAGTTAGAAAATATAAGAGGTGTTTCAATCACTTTGATTGGGATTTTGATTTAGCAGTAATTTCAGGTAGTAACTCTTTAGTAAATGCAGAGATCAGATTGATTCACCAGAACATGAGGACCAAACAAATGAAAATGATGATTTCATAAATGAACCTTTCAGAATTCAACAGGATCCTAATAGTTCAGAGTGTATATATTGTTTCTGTAGACCTTGTATTACTGATGAAGTAAATAGGCAGATGTGGTGGGAAACTGACCCTCAACCAAAACATAGAAGAAATAAAACTTTGCGTAAAGAAAAGTACAAAAGATTTTGGACTATGATGTATCATAGAGATATCTGGGATCATCCTCGATATGCTGAGAAAAAAAGAAGGGCATTAGAACAAGACCCAAGGTTCAGAAATTTAGTGTGGCATCGCAGAGATATAATGCCAGATTGCGTAATAAAATGTGTGTGGGGCTGGTTTCCCAATCCTGACAACATTCCATACGTGGGCCACCTGTGGGAGTAATATTTCTGAAGTTCAATGTGATGATTTGGGAATGTTTTCCCGCAATTTTTCTACCAATGTGCTCTGCCCGCGAGGCACAGAGAGGGTCTTTTTAATCACGTTAACAATAACTCTCTCTATAAACAGGGGCATAGTATCCGGGGGGCCAGGGGGGGGGGGGCCCCCACTTTTTTTTTACCAACCTAACTTACACTATAGGAAATGTTAATTGAAAACCTGGTTGGCCCCCCCCCCCACATTAAGAAATGTACCGAAAATATAGTATAAGAATTGGTACTAAAAGTAGTTGACACTGAGAAAAAGTTTACTATAGGTCAGAGACCAGAAGAGCTTATGCGATAGTAATGCGTCCGGCGTCCGTCCGTCTGTCTGTCTGTCTGTAAACAATTTTTCAAAATGCTACTCCTCCTACAGTTTTGATCTGATTTCAATATAACTTGGCATATAAGTAGACTACACTAAGATACATGATTCTTTATATCGGTTTTTGATTTCGACGAACGGTGTTGGAGTTGTTACTAAAAATAGAAATTTCTGTGAAATTCTTTCAAAATGCAACTCCTCTTAAAGTTTTGGTCTGATTTTAATATATTTTATTGATACTTTAAATGATTAAAATATACATGTATAAGTACACATCCGAAGGACCGATATGGATCACCTCTTGCAGTGGGATTCAAACCCACAACTTAAGAATTAACTCCTTTCTCCGCGATTCAAGAGCAAACACTCTTTAACCATTGATTTTGGGTAGTTCTAGTAGTGAACAAGTCTCAAAGGAAATATTTCTCTGGCATTGAGAGGAGATATGCTATTTTTAATTATGATATTTTATCACTGTTTCAGTAGATTATGCATTTGATATGTCAAATAAAAATCCAACTTTATCACTTTAAATGTTCCAACCTTTAATCAAACGCATGATTTATTTTTGTTTTTGTTTTGTTTTGTTTGGGGTTTTTTTGGTATGAATTTTATCATTTTGTTTTCATTTAATAGATAACTTAGCATTTGGAAGAAATGTGACTGGCTATCAAGACTTATATGTGGGCAAACCCCTCCAAATATCTGGGAATTTGACCGACGGAGATAGAACTGGTACATGTGAACATTTTAGTGGGGATTATTTTGAATTTCATATCAACCTTCAAAAAATGTACACCATTAAATCGTCGAGACTTATATTCAAAGGTATATATTTCAGTATCGTGTATTTATACATGAAAGAGAAAGTTGCAGCTGCAATGTGCATGAATGTACAATTCTGGAAGTGTATTCATAATTCAGATTGATGTATTTATATTTTACTCTTACATTAATTAAAAGAAATGGTTTTGTATTAAAAAAAAAAACGGAATTTATAATTGCAATAAAATTAACCCTGGCTACAAATGAGTTTTCGGTTAAATATGAATACTTTAATATGAGTTTTTCTATAAATGAAGGAAATTTTACAACGAATGGAGCAAATATTTTTTGTTACGATGACACTCGTACTTGGCCTTACTACGAACTTGGCAGCTACAGAAGGGAAAATCCACAAACAGTTAAGTTTGAAGCTCAACGAACTGGAACGACGATTTATTTTTATGTATGGGTGCCATCTAGCAATACAATTGAAATCGAATTATGTGAAATAGAAATGTATGGTGAGTAACAAATATTATTTATTGCTTAACTTCAAGAAAATATCTTATTAGATTTTCTAATATCTTATGTCTTGTTTTTGCTTTGTTCAATGAAAAATACAACTGTTTTTCTTTTTTGAAACCTTTGTCCAGGATGTGAGGTTGACCACTATGGTGACGATTGTCTGCCCTGTAATAAGTCTGATAATTGTAAAGTTTGTGATGTTAACAATGGAGCATGTTATGTCTGTAAAAAAGGGTACACTGGATCCAACTGTAGCAGAAGTATGTTCCTACGTATTTTTCTACTTAGTGTTAAACTATGTTGTATAAATTAAATAGACACTGTTTTTTTTTTCGAGAGAATTAGGGCTAAAGCTGCTGTTATGGATTAGGCTTACCTGAAAATGAAAACAAAAGCAACTTCTAGTGAACATAATTATAAATATGACCTTTTCTTGGATGTTGTCGGGAGGGGATTGATAATCTTGTTGACAAGTGTATTAATGGAAAATATTAAACCTAAAATCCAGAAACTTCAGATTAAAGATTGTTACTTTTCCTAACTATTAGAAATGAAATTGAATTTTTTTTCCATTGCATGCTAAGATGTGTCAATCAAAGCCATCCAAAAGATTTTTAATATATTTCGTGTGAAATGCTATTACAAAATATAACTCGTAATATTATACAGAAAATAATCACTTCAAATATGTGTATATGCACCATTAAAGGTGATTTAAAAAAAAATATTGATTTATTTTACATTTATCAATCTAAATTGCTTAATTTTTTGTTATTACGTCAAACGCGCCCGACGCTATTCTATCAAAAATGCCTGACGTCGATTTCACTTTACCGTGAAAAAAAGGTACATTAATTTCCAAATAAAAGGCACAAATATACGATGTTCAGTTATTTTCCGGGATGCATGATCGAAGGAGAGTTTAAATTTAGATGATTCGTCAAACCGAAAGTACAACAAAGATGGCATGGAAGATAGACCAATCCACACTTTTCAAAAGTTATGTCCCTTGGCCGCCATCTTAGGGGATAAACCCATACAATCCACACAGTAGCCTTTGTAGTTTTCAGGTTTGTAACTTCGTCATTTGACTTTAAAAAAGCTCTGCCTTTTGTGTACTGATTGCCCCAAGATGGGGCTACCCACACATTGAAAGAAAAAAAATTAAACACAATGGAATTTTCACAACACGCCCAAATATTTGGTAGCATAAAGAGGAGAAATGACATTTCTTTCCCTTTTGACTTTTTGGTTGACCCCGCAAAGGGAAACAACTTTTGCAAAGTGTGGATTGGACTATTGTGTCGAGTACAAGATAACTGAAAGACTTCGACAATCGGGTCGTTTTTTGTCTCTGTAAGTTGAAGAAATACAGAGTAACTAATAAATGGTTCTCTTGTCGAAAGTCATTATTGTTTGCTTATATGTTTGTACATAGGCCTAGTACATAACTATTTCCGAACCACGTACGGCTCAAGTATTCAGGTACCTAACTACTTTGCTTCAATTTTCCGATTTTTAAATGTCGTTTTTCTCTTCTCGATTGTTTGAGTTAAAATATCGTCCTCTTGGGATTGACTCGGGATTTGGAAAAAAATCATGGAAAACTTTTTATTTACAATGTATATATCATACATAAAACAGTTACTGCACAAATATAAATGTTCTCTTATTTGGTATATCCTTGCACTGAAACAGAATAATTATTGATAAAAAAAAAAACCCAGAATATTTCCTTTAAGTAGGAAAGAACATTGATACATTGACAAAAAAATTCCTTAATACATATGCTGAAAATTTAGAAAAATTTGTTTTAAAGCTAGTAACCTTTAGCTACCATTTGTACCTTTGGGTAGTGTATTGGTGCACCTGTCATAAGAGTGACAGGTGTCCTGGGTTTGATTCTCTGGAAGTTGAAAAAATACAGAGTAACAATTAAATGGTTCTCTTGTCGAAAGTCATTATTGTTTGCTTATATGCTTGTACATAGTACATAACCATTTTCGAACCTTTTGGGCCTCTTCACTTGTTATAATATGTTTGCTAAAGCCAATTTCCAAATTGATGATAAAATTACATATTTGTCATTTAAGGTATATATAATATGTATAATAAATGAGAAAAACATATGTCTAACAGACGCAGGGGTCTATATCGGAATGGGAAGGGGATATTTCTGTCTTCAAGCACCCCTGAATAGTATAGCGATAGATATCAGTAGCTAATAAGATAATGTGGATCCCCAGTGTACTTTTCTATAGATCACAATTTTATGCATTACCATGATTACTGTAATGATGGTTAGACTAAAACCCACAAATAACAATAAGACAGTAACAAAGAAGGGAATACATGTATAAGATGATAAATAGGAATGCCTATGAGATCATTGAGGGTTGATATAAAAAGGAATAAGGAAAAGGATAAAATTTCAATCAGACAATTCACAAACTCAACTCTGTTTGTTAAGCCGAGTGCTTACAGTGTTATAATTATATATTAAATCTGGTTGTTCGTGCATGGTTTAATCATGCATTAATCAATAAAAACAAAGTTAACCAGTTTCAATTTAGATTTTATGGATTTATGTCAAGATTGTAGCTTTTTATTTGAATGAAAAATTATTAAGACTGTCTCATAAAAGTTATGACAGTGTTTTGTTTTTCAAAAACAAAACAATTTTTCAACATACAGAATTTATTTGCATAATTACCTTGACCCTTTGATCACAAAATCAATAAGGGTCTCCCTCGAGCCATAGAGAGTTGCTGTGTAAAATTTCAATGCAAAAGTTCAAAGGCTTCTTGAAAGTGTTACAGACAGAAAGACACATAGGCAGATGCACAGACCTTAATTTAGTATCCCCACTTTCAGTGAAAGGGGAGAGAATTATATCTGTTTTTTTGTTGATGTTAAACTTGGTTTATCAAGATACTTGTTAAAATAAAAAAATAGCATAACTTTTCCAGTGATTATTCAGTTCTTTCTTTTCCTACATAAATAGTTTTTGATATCATATTGAGCTTAATAATATATACAGCTACATATTTATCTATTTTAACATCAATATGCACTAAGCAACACAGTTCCAATAAAGTGCCGCGCCACAGCAAGATACGCCCATCAAAAAAATACAATTTTCTTGAACAGTTTAGCATGCAAGAAAATCACGTCAACCTTTATTCTAATTAAGATTTCCATGATTTTTCCATTCCTTCAAATATTTATCCATTCCCTGTGATGTAGGCATTAATTATAATAAATATTACATCATTAATAGATTTCTATGCTGGTTGTGTTAGACCTTGTCAAATGCCCATCATATTAAACAATATCAAATTAGTCTTAACATCTTAATCTATACCAAATTAATTTGAAAAGAAAAGGCCGGCCATCAAATGACATATGCTATAAACTGACCAGCACTTCTTCTGTTTAATCCCCAAAGGATACAGATAAGACTGCTGATTGAGACAGTAGCCTTCCTACATTGAACTCATTAATTAATCTTTAAATGGATGCTTGTCTACTCATTACTACAAAGAGATGAATGGGTCTGCACTATCTACCATAAATTTTTCTTAAACATATAAAATATTCCAAGATTTTTTTGGTTGAGATTTAATGTCAGACAAGTTTTAATATGTAATTCATATGGACATGCTGATTCCACCCCACCCCTTAAAATTAGTTTTTAAATTAATAATACATGTATTATATAATATCAGGTTAGTTTTTTATGCAATATCAAATTAGTTTTAATTACATCTCATCGAATTCATTTTGAAACTTAGGCTAGCCAACAAGAGCAATTTTTAATCCAACAGGCTTACCCATGTGGCCCAATACTCAAGGGATATAGATAACACTGATGCTCTATCAGTTAGATCCTCACACTCAAAACTCATTAATTTCTCTCTAATTTGACTTGAAATTTTCTGTTATCAAAATTCTTCTTGACCAGTGCTTGATAATTACACTCAAGGGAGATGTAGAATTTCTCTAACATACATTATATTTGTTATAGATTGCTGTCAAGTACTTATAATGATGTTCATCAGCTCAGAAAATTACAGGTTCGAGAATCTGTGTCAAAACTCATGGAACAAATGCTCACTGGATCCATATCAAAATATCACTTTAACATAGAACCTTCTATTTACTCAGGGAGCTGTTGACTTTTAAAGCATCATACCAATGATTTTTCATACCAATTTTGCATAGATCAGTTTTTCCAAGGAGGGGACCTGTTGTCCAAGGTCACTTTTAGTACAATTCACTGTTATCTTTGGACTTTCAGTAAGGCGGGATATTCTTGATGTTATATAATTAGCCTCTAAAATTTACACAGCTTTCATTAATTGTTGAAATATATGTTTCTGGGATAGAAATTCAGGAGATATAAGAAAGAAAGATTACCGGTAAGTGATGTTATTAATTTTTTAACCAATGAAAATCTATTCATTTAATAAATCTGCAATGTTCATGGGAACACATACACTCACCACTAGATCCGCCACGAAAATTTCAATCAAGAAGCATCCTATAGAAATTATACTATGGAAACGAAAAAAAATTATAAGTGCTGACAAAAATTATTTTGCAAGGGTGATTTTGACAGCATGGTCAGAGTACATAAAACAAATATTTTTTTTTTATTGTTTGACTTACTTAACCCTTTTAATTATGAACTCTTTCAGATATTAATTTATCAACCCTTATTGATTTTAAAGATACTTAAATTACTCAAACCTGTCACCATTGAACGTGTTCATATTTGACCAATTAAATGACATTGCTTTAGTAATGATGCTCTCGATGCTATTCTAGTCATCAACTATGGAGATTGAATTTATTAAACGAATTTGAGTTATGTACGGAAAACCTCGATCATTCAGAGTCCCTAGCTTAAGAAAGGGATCTCTGCCTTCCAAGGATATGATCGCCTATAAGCACGGTATTTTAAACAAACAAACATTACAAAGTGGAATTACTGAACATATTCATCTCCGCGTACATTAATTTTATCTACTTTTATATGGTATATGGATAAAAACATAATAAACAACGTTGCACCTTACTAAGACAGGCCCGAGCATTTACTGAGATCAGAAACCAGACGTTAATAAGATGTGGCAATCAAACCACTTATTTGTATCTATGAATAGCGAAAAATGTATTACATAGACACAAAAAGTAGTAAAACGTGCCACTTCTCTAAATTTTTAATCAAATAAATCGCATCCAAACGACCAATGTTGAAACTGAAAGTATTTTCTTCTTTCACTTCCGTCATAACGTCACACATGCGCATGAACGGTTTATAGAATATTCCGAAGATTGAACCCGATTACTATTATGCTTGTGAATCGCAAAAACAAATTTTTGGCCGTCTATGCATTAAATATTCAACTTATGATTTAAACCTTATTTATTACTGTTCTATTACCGATAGTTTTAAATATTTAAAGCGATTTTTACACCCAAATCCTAAAAGTATAGATGTTTAAAAGATTTCAAATTATCATTTCTCTGCAAATTTGGTAAAAAAAAAATGTGATATTTTTTTTGTTTGATGCCCGGTGCACCACTTAATTTTTATGTCATATAAGGGAGAGAACATTGGAAAATAACACGTTAATTTTAAAAAGAAATCTGTAGTTAGAATATCAAGCAGCAATTAATTTTTACTAGGAATGAACTTTATAATTTTGAGCTAAATATGTTTAATTCGCCCTAGAAAGTAATATTAGGTGGATGAGCAGATTTAAAAAAATAATTAAGCCGTTAAACAAGCATATTTTCTCTATAATTCATATGTTAAAAAAATTCTTTTGCTTTTAATTTTAGAAAGCTAGCATAAATATCTTAATTACTGCATTTCCGTAATTTCACGAGATAATGTCTATTTTTAGTAACAATCCTTTCAAAAGGAGGCCCGGTTGACCCCAAAATTTACCCTGATCTTGAAAGGACAAATACTCAGTAAAGATTCTGAAAAGTTTCAACAAAATCTGTAGGTCTGTTATTTCTATAGGATGGTATGGATCTTTACCTTAATTGAGTTCAACGTAAAGATACACTCTTTAATGAAAAGCAAATCGTGTTAGTTCCGATTTTACGCTGACTTAATCATATGACTTTGGTAAATGACTTTTCACCCGGGGTAAGTTTCCATTCAACTTTGATTGAACCTGGATAATGAATTTGTGAACAGACATGTGTAAGTTCAATCAACTGTGTATCAGCTTATCGGTAAGAATTTATATCCGTATACGTATGTTGATTAGGGTAGAGGGAAACAGTCGACATGTTGGACCTGAGTGTAAGCTGTTGCCCAAGGCCTTAGGCCACGATTTTTGTGATATATGACGTCAGCGGTCAACAGTCTTTTTAACAGTATATGTAAACAGTTCATGGACCGACAGCAGGGACAAACAATTGGACTCTTTAGAGGCAGACATTTTTTACCGGGTGGTAAATTCCAGGTGAGGGAGGGGCGTATTTCGTACAGGTGTAAATGCCTTGGGGGTCTAGCAGTCTACCTTTGGTCATCTGTCTCCTAACCCCTATACACAGGAAGTGATTTAATACACAGTGCAATACCCAGATGTCAAACTTTACCTGTGTTGGGGATTTTGAGACAATTTTAAAATTAGTAGTAAAAAGGATTTTCAATAATTTTCATATTTATTTCTTTTTGACTGTTTGAAATCACCCCTACCCATTTGAAAAATTGTTATTATATCATTATATAAATACTATTAATTCAAATATTAAAACAAAGATTGTTTTAGATGTTAATGTATGTGTTAATAATAATTAAAAAAAAAACAACTCCTGTTACAACCAAATTAAACCTAATTCATTCATCCCCAGGATCTCATCTATTAATTGAATGAAAAAAGATTTAGAACAGTGTTAACTATATATACATATCACGAAAAACAAATCTAAATTTATCCTACATGTAAACTTAATAAGGTTTTGTCACCATGAAACATGCTAAAAATATTGCTTGTAAATTCTTAAAATATCTGAATAAAAAAAGGAAAATATTACTGACCCATTATTAGAAACATTATTTTAACTTTCATTACGTACTTCACACATGTTTCATTCATATGTAATCAGTCTAAAAATTTTCATAGTAATACAGTTTCTGTACAGCATGTTCAATTAACATCAAAGGATCAAAAGTTAATTAGAAGGTGACCACGAGTCCCAAACAAGGTGGACAGGGTATACACAGGGACCATTAAGTAAATGTCAATCAAGTTCCAGCATCCAATGATGGACCTTCACACACTTGATTGACAGGGCTACCCAGACCAGGTATTTTTGAAGGCGGTGCTTAAAATATCTGCCTTTAAAATAAGAAAATATATTTGGACTGATAAGTAGGGGCATAACAATATGTACTTTGTACAGTGCATCTTGGCGTCATGTTATTTGCTTTTCAATTTAGAGAAAGTTTGCATTATGACGTCCATTTTATTTTAATTTCGCCTCAAGTCGCGTGTTCGAAAAATAACACCCGACTTTGTACATGTAAACAATCAAAACTCGGTTTATAAGCTGAATTGGAAACAAATAAAATATTCAAAGAAATATACTTAGTACAATATATCATTAATATTGTCTTTGGAGCATGCGGTTTCCATATCCTATAGTAGTTCGTACCCGTGAGGTCTAGAGCAGATGCTGAAACTACGTGGGTGACAAGGGGATGAAAATAGGATTTTTGAAAATGTATATTATATAACTCAAGAGCTAAATAGCGTGGTGGCATTAAGGTTTCGTCAGAGGTCAACATGTCGAAAAATTTATTTTTACAATAGCCTCAAAACTATGTGAGGTATAAAGTTAAAACTTTTACAGTTTATAAATTTTTCATTGATTAACAGATAGAAAGTATCACTTGATAAAAAAATACTTGGAATAGTATTAATTGAGAAAAATTCGTCTTGAAGACGCGTATGGTTTCAAAAAATACACCTGATTAATTCCATGCTCTTACTGAAAGCCATCAT
>NW_026937843.1:0-8211 GCF_032062105.1 Saccostrea cuccullata | reverse complement strand
TATCTCACATTCATTGTGTTGAGTGATATAAAATTCGTCTGCGCCGTTTTCATATTATGGGCAAGGTTTTGAAATACATTTGCCGGCGAGAAAGACGCATTTACTATATATTTCATTGTAATAGCGTCACCTGATCTCGTCAACATTAGTGCCTTTGAAATACGATAACAATAAAACCACGCAGACGAATCTCACAAAAATTTCAGAAAGTAAAATTCGAAACGAGAGGATTCAGCTGACAAATTTTCAGAGTATGTTTTCAGGCAGACAGTTAACCCGCGATCTACCTTAAGGTCAAATTTTCACAAATTGACATTTTGGTAAATTTTGATAGCCGGACTCTTTCTGAATGCAAATATACATAAATTTTGAAAATATCTCACTTTTTCCCTATTTTATGAGCATTTTAGTGAGGCGCTCCAAAAATAACTTTGACGTTACTCAGTGCAAAACGTATTGACGTCGCCTGCGTCCAATTCAATTTTCAAAAAATCTTGAAATTACATGTTATTTAAATAACATCAATCGTTTTGAGAATTAGCAACTTGAGAAAGTATTGAATTTTTTTCTTCCAAGCGAGTAGTATCTAACTATTCCTAAGGAATATTGTATGTTATTACTATTTCCATGCTAAATTTAGAGCAGATCTGGCAATTTCGTAAAAAAAAAAGGGGGGGGTCTAGACAGAATCTAGGAACGCTTAATAACATAATCAGTAGGAAAATTGTATTTGTTTGTATCCATACAAATTATTCTTCTTATATAAAATAATCTAATTCAATTTATGAAATATAAAAAGCACCTGTAACACTTAAAGTTTAAAAGAAATATATATATATTGAGAGAATCCGATGCAGAAGGACACCGCGCGCAAAACGGGGCACCCCTAGCAAAAAGCACATCGATACTGATTTTTAAAAAAATCTTATATATCAGACAGCATCCACTCACCAACACACACACACGTAACTTTATCTGTGTATTCCCTATAACTGTTACGATAAAAAAAACACACCATGTATTTTCTGTATCACCGAAGAATTCAATTGAGAAATAATAAATTCAGATACGCCAAGATATGTAAACTTGTTTTTAAAAAAGTTTATTCCTTTTATAAACATTCATGAAAAAATATACCGTCCCTTCTTCCATGCAAGGAAGTAAGGAGTCAATCCTTACGTCGCGGGTTCGAATCCCACTGTTGGACGTGGAGACCGGTACTTCGGATGAGACAATATAAACCGAGTTCCCGTGTCGCAGTAGGTGCTGGCACGAAAAAGATCCCTCCCTGCTCAATTGCCCTGAGTGCCGAGTATAGAACAAAATTTGCAGCTCTCCACGGGCAAGTAGTGGCGTCTCCATATGAGTGAAAAATTCTCGAGAGGGACGTTAAACAATATACAATCAATCAATCTTCCATGAAAGCGGATTTTAAAATTTTTACTTTTTTTGAATAGTTTATTTAAAATGGTTAAAGCTCTAAGTTTCCATTGTTTATACAATTCATTTTTTTCGCCTGTCTTAGTTATGGAGTAACAAGCTAATTCAGAGAATTCGTGTCCCCCGCTTAGGGAAAAAGTCGGCTCCCCCTGACTGAATTTGTAGAATTATTAAATGTATACATGTATACTGAAGGAAATAAAATACATGTATGTCAATATGCATATAAAGATTTGATTGCTTATTCTTTATTATGTGTATAGAAGATTTTTTCATATGGAATATTTATCACACTGTAATGATGATTTTATAACCTCATAAATTTTTCATTTCACATGCTGAATACTGTCATTTAGTAAAAAAAAAAAAAAGTATTTAAAAAAAAAAAAAAAATAAAAGAACGAGAAAGTTCTAATAGATGTAATAAGAACATAAAGTCCACCGAGAACCTGTTTTATACGCAATAACTCTCCTCATGCCCCTGCGCTAAAAATAGCGACATGTAATACTATAAATACTAATAAAACAAACGGGTGGGGCACTTTGAGAGGGGCGAGAGACGTCCTAGGGAGTTTTGGTATAAAATTACATTGCATCAGCTCAAAATCTTCTTGAAATATCGCCCGGAAATGATAGTGTTACACACAGACAGAATGTATAAATTTACGACCTTGAACTTTGACCTTTTGACCTCAAAATCAATAGGGGTCTTCTTTAGGCCACAGGGAGTTGTTATGTAAAATTTCATTGCAATAGCTCAAATGGTTCTAGAGATATCGTGTGGAAACGAAAGTGTTTTAACAGACAGAATTTGCTTATTTATGACCTTGACCTTTGACCTTTTGACCTCAAAATCAATAGGGGTCTTCTTTAGTCCATAGGGAGTTGCTATGCTAAATTTCATTGCAAAAGCTCAAAGGGTTCTCGAGATATCGTGTGGAAACGAAAGCGTTACAGACAGACAGAAAGACGGACGGACGGACGGACGGACGGACGGACGGACAAACCCAAATTAATATCCCCCACTTTTCAAGCGGGGGACAAAAACTAGTAAATAGGCTAATAAAGGACAAATGAATCTGAATGATTTATATACCGTACCTTAAATTGAAACTTTCTTTGAATTTATACCCTAATTTGAAACCGTCTTTTAACTTCTTATTTTTTTAAAAAGTAAAACACAATTACATCGGTTGGAAATATTTCTGCACATTAACCTTTTATTTTAATTTTGTGGCACCTGTTCCCTGTTTCACTTAATTAAACACAACATTTGTATATTCTTACAAAGACCGCTACTATGATCTAAAAAAAATGATTTATGTATAATATTGTATAATTTAATCAAAGGGATGGGAATTGTGCTGTTCTAAATTTTGACGAAATCTATTTGAAATTGAATGAATACTTATATATTTTTACGCAAGAACGGCAGGCCCTTAGGAAGCCATTTCAGTTGGGGGGGGGGGGGGGGGGGGGAGCTATATTTTTTTCAGTTGTAGGCACTTTCAACCACCATATTTTTCTTGACAATCAAAACAATTTTTGAACGACCACGAACGGTCATCTATTCATTTTTGTCCCCCGCTTGAAAAGTGGGGGATATTAATTTGGGTTTGTCCGTCCGTCCGTCCGTCCGTCCGTCCGTCCGTCCGTCCGTCTTCTTTCTGTCTGTCTGTAACGCTTTCGTTTCCACACGATATCTCGAGAACCCTTTGAGCTTTTGCAATGAAATTTAGCATAGCAACTCCCTATGGACTAACGAAGACCCCTATTGATTTTGAGGTCAAAAGGTCAAAGGTCAAGGTCATAAACAAGCAAATTCTGTCTGTTATAACACTTTCGTTTCCACACGATATCTCTAGAACCATTTGAGCTATTGCAATGAAATTTTACATAACAACTCCCTGTGGCCTAAAGAAGACCCCTATTGATTTTGAGGTCAAAAGGTCAAAGTTCAAGGTCGTAAATTTACACATTCTGTCTGTGTGTAACACTATCATTTCCGGGCGATATTTCAAGAAGATTTTGAGCTTATGCAATGTAATTTTATACCAAAACTCCATAGGACGTCTTTCGCCCCTCTCAAAGTGCCCCGCCCCGTTTGTTTTATTAGTATTTATAGTATTACATGTCGCTATTTTTAGCGCAGGGGCCTGAGGAGAGTTATTGCGTATAAAACAGGTTCTCGGCGGACTTTATGTTCTTATTACATCTATTCGAACTGTTTAATAAAGGCTAAATAAATCAAACACCATGGATTGTGTAAAATTTTGAGAATACCGAACATGAAAACATGAATTATATACATGTATGTGACTTCAGTTCTGCATATACTTCGATGCGCGTAAAGCGACTCCGTGGTCTAGTGGTTATGTCTCTCGCCTCATGTGTGAGAGGTCCCGGGATCGAATCTCGGTCGAACCTTTCTTTTTTTTTGTTTTTTTTTTTTAAATACTTTTTTTTTTTTTTTTTTTTACAAAATGATAGTATTCAGCATGTGAAATGAAAAATCTATGAGGTTATAAAATCATGATTACAGTGTGATAAATATTCCATATAAAAAAAAATCTTCTATACACATAATAAAAAATAAGCAATCAAATCTTTATATGCATATTGACATACATGTATTTTATTTCCTTCAGTATACATGTATACATTTAATAATTCTACAAATTCAGTCAGGGGGAGCCGACTTTTTCCCTAAGCGGGGGACACGAATTCTCTGAATTAGCTTGTCCTCCGTGACAATGGCTAATTAACTTGATACCTTACAAGTTTTTCACATTTCGATGCGATTGTCTTATCCAATAATGAACTATTACGTCCAACATTAGTTAATGCTGTTAATTAAGTAATAGTATACCGCTCTTTCGCTGAAAATATTTAGGCAAGCCATTTTCCGTAGTTATTGCTTCAGAACATACCAAACATATCAAAATAAAAACAACAATTTGACTCGTACCTTCGCCGGTCCCCACACAACTCGTTTGAAAAAGAGGGGTGGGGGGTTCAGTTAGGAAAAAAAAATCTACCTTAAAAAAAAACCTACTCAAAAATTTTCATAATCAAGCATTTATACAGTGCCTTATTCTTTTTACCCTATAGTGCACGGATTTGACTATGATGCAACAAGAAGTGTGTATGTGTGTGTGTGTAGGAGGGGGGGGGGGGGCTTTCAATGCACACCCCAACCTCCGTTGCTACTTGCGTGCGACTGTAATGGCCAATATTTTATTTAAAAGAAGAAAAATTTGTGTTTGTTTATTAATTACTCTTCGTAGAGTCATGTTAGGATTATGATATAAAGTCCTATCTCGGAACTTTAAGAAATTAATGTCGAGATATGCCGGGTATTTTGATACATGTATCAGAGTTGAAGATTTCAACGCAAAATGTGACTTATTTATTTCATATCATGAATATTCATTGACATATATTTCACGCTCATTAAAGCTTTTAAAGAGTTTAAACAATTTCATAACTTTTGGAAATTACACCCTTAACAATTTGTCACATACTTTTTTTGCTCTTTCAGTGATGTAATTGATGTTATCCAGAAATTCTTACGTCTTTTTGCTTAGCAATAGTTTTTCCCCCTTTTGGTTTATATATATCCTCATTCATGATATCACTTTCGATGTGATATTGTTAATTTCTTCGACAACATAGGGTATAATGCTTTTGGGAAAAGTCTACAATAGCTGTTTTTTTCTTAACATATTTCAAAATAGGTTCCAGTTGGATTTCATTCATTCCTTTCATCGGAACAATTTCAGAAATTTGAAACAATAGTAATTTCTACCATACAATTCCTTTGAATGTATTTATTTGATCATTTTAAATTAGTTTCTGAAACAAAATTTATTTTAGCAAAATTTTCGTGGCACCCCCATCATCCGTATTTTTTCCCTTAGCATATTCTATTACTGATAATTTAGTAAAAAAAAAATTATTGTTTATGTAAAAGGTTTGGATTTCCCATGTTGATAAGATGATAAGATGATAAGATAAGATGTTTATTTGGTACTTACAGGCCTTTGCCCACTGTACATATATAGGCATCATGTACATATGTGAAATAAACATTTAATACAAAGTGCATCGCAGGAAGAAAACAAAAACAAAGAGAAAAAAAGAATTATACTAAGTTGTGTTACCAAAGTTCATTTGAGATCATAAGGTTAACATTTCTTGCCTCATGGACAAACCTTTCTTTATGAAAACAGCTGTACTTTTGAGAACATTTTTGTCTTTGCTATTAAAAAGCTGATCAATACAAACTGATACATCTTTTGTTTGTGATGGACAATATTGAGACAAAAAATTTCTTCTCAAATCTCCCAACATCGGACAATAAAAAAGAAAGTGTAATTCATTTTCAATTTGTCTCAGGTTACATAGTTGACAAAGTCTATCTACACAGTCAATGCCTTCAAATCTACCCTCTTCAATACGTAGTTTGTGTAAGGAACACCTAAAAGAAGCTAATACCTGTTTTAGGGGGTAGCTTAGAGAGGAGAGGTAGCTCTCACATGCAAGCTGTTTTTTAAACATAGTATAGAACGCACATTTTGGTGAGTCTGTTAATTGTGTATTCCAGTTTTGTAGGGCGCAATCTCGCATCCTTTGTTTTAATTCCGAGAGAAAGGCCTTTGGATATCCAGGTCCACCACTTAGCCAGACATCCCCGAAGCCGTAATGATTTAAAACTGATTTCAATTTAGAAACCCAGTTTGGTGTTAAACGATTACTGCACGAATCCAAATTGCAAAGCATCTGAAAACACTGCCTTGGATATCTCGAAGTTTCCATTTCTTGTAGTTTTAACCAGTATTTCACTGGTTTCATCATGTACGTCACACACAATGGAAGTCTTCCACATTCTCCTCTTGCCATTATATTAGTAGCTCTTCTGTTTATTCCCAATATCCACTTGCAGAAGTCGTTCTGTACAGCTTCAATCTCTTCAATGACATCTGTTCCCCAGACTTCTGCCCCGTATGTTAGGATCGGAACAATAATACTGTCAAAGAGTTTGAAACACACACTAGGTTCACGATTATTCAAATTTTTCAAGGTGTGCTTCAATATATTTAACGCTTTTCGTGCCTGTAGTGCTAGCGACTTGCAGCATTGGGACCATTTCAGCCTACAAGAGAATGTGATACCAAGATACTTGTAGTAAGATTCCACTTCCATAGGTTGTCCATTAAACATCCATTTTTCTGCACCTGCAACTGCTCCGCCTCTCTTGAAAACCACTACTTTTGATTTGTCCATATTTACTGTTAAGTTCCATTTTGAGCAAAACTTTTCAAGTATATTTAGTTTTCTCTGAAGACCGTTAACTGTATCTGATATCATAAGAAGATCGTCCGCAAACAGGAGGGCAATTATGTCCAATATTTGGTCTGTAATGTATATCCCTTGACACTGCGAATCACGTAACATCTCAATGAATTCATTTATGTACATTGAAAATAGCCATGGGCTTAATATGCAACCTTGACGAACACCGACATTACATGTAAAGTATTCAGTGATTTTGTTTCCAATCTTAACGCAGCTCAATACTCGCTGGTAAATCGACTGCAATGTTGTAATCATCTTTCCATGTACACCTTTATTGATAAGGCAGTAAAATAATTTTTTACGGTCGATAGAGTCGAATGCTTTTGAGAAGTCAATAAAAGCACAATACACTTTCCCACGTTTTTTTGTTAGGTATTTCTGCACTATCGATTGTAGTGTAAAGATATTATCAATTGTAGAATATCCTTGACGGAATCCAGCTTGTTCCTCAGGGATAAGTCCCAAGGTCTCTGACCATAAGTTTAGTCTTTTATTTAGAACTGATGTGAATATTTTACTACTGGAATCAAGTAGTGAGATTCCCCTGTAGTTATTGGGGTCTTCTCTGACTCCTTTTTTGAAAAGAGGAATAATCACACTTTTATTCCAAGATTCTGGAAACTGACCTGAGTTGAAAACTTGGTTGAACAGTTTCCATAGGAGTTTCTCACGTTCTTGTTGGAATATTTGTAAAATTCATTTGGTATTCCATCTTGTCCTGGACTTTTGTTATTTCGTAATCCCTTGATCACTTCCTGAATTTCTTCTTCTGAAATTTCTGCATTAAGAATCTCATCAGTGTTACAAGAACATAAATCACAACTTTCCTCGTGTCGTTTTAGTCTGTTGTTGACATGTTCGGTAAAGTCATCTATTGTGGTATCAGCTTCTTCCTTATGTATTTATTTGATCATTTTAAATTAGTTTCTGAAACAAAATTTATTTTAGCAAAATTTTCGTGGCACCCCCATCATCCGTATTTTTTCCCTTAGCATATTCTATTACTGATAATTTAGTAAAAAAAAAATTATTGTTTATGTAAAAGGTTTGGATTTCCCATGTTACCAGTATCTTTATTCAATCAAAGAGGGATTATGTTTCTTAGCTTTAACTTTTACCGGTCTTTTTATTCGGAATTTTTTTTTGGATTGTCTCCCCCCCCCTTTTACACACATTTTAAAATCGATAAGCCACCTGGCTATCGGAGTACATAAGTATGATTAACTATGATTAACTATGGATTAAAATGACTAAATGCGTTTTAAATTATGGTATATATTTTTCAAAAAAAAAGTTGTGCTTATAAGAACGGTAATTACTATATATGCATAGATCTCTCTCTCTCGATCTCTCTCTCTGAAAAAAATATACATGTATATGGAATATAACTTTTAATATTAAGACTTCTTAACA
>NW_026937842.1:0-8211 GCF_032062105.1 Saccostrea cuccullata | reverse complement strand
AGAACATTCCTGAATTTGTGTATGTCCAGAACTTTCCAGTAATATCATGTACTTACAACTTCTAGAATATTCTAGATTTATAATACTGTATAAATACCCTGTCAATTCGATGCATAGATATACATTGTCGAATAAGCATCATTGAGGTATTACTGGGATATAATTTCACTGGGACATTGTGTGCAGCCACGGACACTCTGATGTATGTATTTTTAGATTTTTGCTAAGTTTGTACTTTTAAATGATTTGTATATTACTGTAAATAAATTATTGTTAAGTTTAAACTGTGTGATTGATCTTTGCTGGCATTTAGGGTTATTCTGACCCATAACAATACCTAGTTTTAAAAGTGCACATACGTAGAGCATGCTCTTGCAAATGGCATCAACTGAGATACGTTAACTCCGTATGCAGATGATGAAGGTATGTACCGGTATTTGAACAAAAGTAAGGGAAGTTTACGATTGAAAAGTTAAAGTCATCACGTTTATCATAGAGCTTGATTATAATATTACCATAAACGTTTTTTTTTCAAGTAAAATATCCACATATTAAACAGATATGTCAGTTTCTGTGGTATCTTTTATCTCAAGGTCATCAGGATATAAACTGGTATCGACAAAAGAATGGAAATTACCATTGTTAATTGACAATATGTCGTCTATATATCTAAATGTCGAGTTGAAGGCCACAGCAAGTGTTTTCTTCTGTTCACGCACAATATTTTGCTTCAATATGAACTGATGAATATAAAAGTAGGTCTATATTTGTTGACTTTCTCTTCTCTTGTGATTGAATCTTTAATGAATTGATTACAGTTGATGTGACAACTTTTCATCACATAGTTTCATTGTGAAAAGCTGGAAAATAAGGCCTATTAAAGACACTGCATTAAAAATGAATGGTAAGAAATCAGTAAACTAGAGTGAAACTAAGCATGTTAAACGCTTGGTACCGTCCTTGGCGACAAGGACTTATAACAACCAATGTACTGTTTGCTAAAAATCAACAAATTATCACTGACAATGTTTGATTGAATTCAAGACTCATAGAAAAATTGATAAGTATCATTTTGGGTGGTAGTTCACACTTATTTAAAAAAAAAACATTTAACAGTAAAAAAGCTTAGAACTCAATGGTCACTCTATGTCTTGAAAAATAAAAGTATAAGAGTTTCTAAACGATTAATTTGAAAAAACAAAACAAAAATTGACGTTATACACGTTTGTCTGAAATTCAAACGGATAGTGCAACTTGAATCTATTGCTTTATCACCCTCAAAACAAATTTACAATAAGATGCACTTGACAAAAACAGCAAAGATATGAAAAGAGCAATTAAAAAACACAAAAACAGTTTCATACGCCATTTTCTTAAATAGAAGTGACCTTGCTGTTTAGATTCTTATTCGGGAAGGCAGTTCAACTTATGGAGAAGTCTAGAAAGCAAGTTTAAGCCAACAAATTGAAAGTTTTGTGAGAGGATGGAACCAGAATCAGGAATCCGCTACATTAAATTTTCTTCATGACAGCGTCCAAACCCATACAACACGAAGAAATAATTGAGTTTTGGGGATAAACAGATAGTTTGTTTTGTCAATCAACAATATTCGCCGGATTTTTCATCCTGTGACTTGTTTCAGTTTCCACTTTAGAAAAAAAAACTTTCAAAAAAAAAAAACAAGTCTAGGAAATCATAGGATCTACCATATTCTAGAATACGAAGAGTCATACTAAAAATGTGTTGCAAAAACAGTCAGAAATTGGATAAAAATGTTACGGACATGTGTTTTGATTTAAAGCATTGAAAAGTGTTTTTTGTTTCTTTCCGAGCACCGAGGGCATTATTTATTAAACAGCCCTTGTATGGTTTGATATAGGTAAATTGTAAATTCACTGATAACAAAAATAGCTACTGGACAGTGAAGGTACACTCAGTGAAATTATATAAAACCACAATAGAAACTAAAGTTTGACAAAAATAATAGACAAACGATACCCACACCTGAATAAACTGCTGTTGCATGTTGATATATAAAGACAAACAGACACCATCATTTTATGAGTAGAAGAAGGCACTTGAGCTTTGATGCAGGAGTGCTAAACATTAACTATTTTAAAACTTTAATTATCATCAAAACAATATTTTTTATTAAAAATCAAATTTCATGACAAATCTTTAATATACTGAACTTTCTCTTGTCCTTTGAGCTCCTTTTTCTTATACTGTTTTGGTTGTAACTTCTTGGCTGAACTTGTTTCCATACACTAAAATTATACATTGATATAACATCAGCCACAAAATTGTGTGGATTAGATTTTTTCTTCAGATATTAGAGTTGCCCGCGTGGCGCAGTGGTAACAGCGTCTGCTCTAGAGTCGCGAAATAAGGTCAGTTGATCCTCTGTCGCCGGTTCGAATCCCACTGTGGGACGTGGAGACCTGTGGTTCTTCCCATGAGACCGTATAAACCAGGTACCGTGTCGCAGTAGGTGTTGGCACGAAAAAGTGCCCCCCCCCCCCTGCTCAATGGCCCTGAGTGCCGAGTAAAGGACAAAAATTTGCAGCTCTCCACCGGCAAGTGGTGGCGTCTCCATATGTGTGAACAATTCTCGAGAGGGACGTTAAACAATATACAATCAATCAAATATTAGATCCTGAATATTTTGCTGAACTATTGCAATAACCGCTACTATTTAAATGATTATTTCAATAGGTCTTAAAGTGCATTTTAAAACCGAGCACAGATTGTAACCACCATTAAAATAACGTTTACTTTTGAAATATTTATTTCGAAAGTAATTGAAAGTGCATTTCAAGTCCCAGCTCAGGTTGAAACCGATATTAAAATGACGTTCACTATTGAAATGATTGCTTCATTAGTGGTTGAATGTCCATTTCAAAACAAAACTAGCAACAGCTACTATTGAAATAATTCTACTATTGAAATAATGTATTGGTAATCTATCATTCCAATTAAACCACTGTTAAACAACATCCACAATTGAAATAAAAGTTAGAATCAATTGATTTTTAAAATTTATCAAGAAGAATAAGTGTGAAGGCAGTGTGAACTAATGTCTGTATTTTCTTTTCAATTATGCATCTATGTATACTTCTGATCGAAAAAGGGAATCATTTACGAAATAATTTTTTTATGGTTTTGTTGTGACTATCATCAATTTCACAAGACCAAGTAATGGATAAAGAGTCTTTTCATTTACGTTAAGGTACAATGGTTTCATTAATTTTCGTTGCCATCAATTTTCTTGGGATTTTGTACAACAGACGAAAGCATTGTCGATACAAATGAATAAGACATTTCTCAAGTCAATAAACATTTAATTTCGTGGCATAGGCTCAACAATGAATTCCTCAAAAATGGTGCTCAATGAATATTGATAAAACCACAGTATAAGAAATTGTGTGAACGAAGTGGGAGAAGTATCTATAGAGATTCCAATGAATAATAAAAATCTCAGTTATTTGAAGATTTGCTTTGATTTTTCATCCAACATTTAAGTACCGGTATATAATTAATGTAAAATCTCTACAATTTACAAAAAATCTCAAAAGACTGAAGTTATTTGCCCATGAAATAACATACACATTTAATAACACAAAAAGATCATTTTCTCATAGATTATTTTTTTTTTGATATAAGTAGGACTTCGCCCCATTGTATTGAACATTAATCCTAAAAGTGTGCATAAAAATATACTTATTTATGGTTTTAAAAACATGGAACGAAGACCCACTTTACTTTTTAAAGTTCACTTTTATGCTTAAACATTCGTGTCTTTCCGAGTATTTTGACCTTTATTATGTCGACTGTCATGTCACAAATATGATTTAATTAAATGCCACCATTTTCAATCAGGTGATGTGTAACATAGTAGTTTATGGAAGGGAATTACCGCCAAAAGTCTATGTATCTTGCTTTTATTCTTATTCTGCCTACTTCTTTATGCTTTGTTATTATTGTAATTATATGTCACTTTATTGTTTTCATATTCGTCTTTATTACATTTCACTTTGACTTTTATCCTTCTTCATTTTGTCTTTACTTCTATGTTGCTTTATTTTTATAAATTCATTTTGCTTTCTTTTAAATTGATACAGTTTCTTAAATGATTATAACTATTACGAACGTTAACTCAACATGCTCAATCACGCAAATAATGAAGCATATTCAATGAAGACGAATACAAGTTGTCCGAATTTAGTGCCGCATTATAACGCTAGGTGGCAGGGGTGTTCGCTAAGAGTGTTGGTAAAATTAGGTGAGCAAACCCGTGCCGGGGTTATTCGAATTTTTTCAATTTTCTGCCTTAATACTTTATTAATCAAACTTAAAATTTTAAAAGACTGATGTTTGTTATAAGTCCAGGTATGTACCCGATACATGCCATTCCCTCGGAAGTCTCGCGATGGTAAGATTTCCCCTGGAAGACTGACTACATAGTGATGCTTCCTTCGGAAGACTATACAGTGGGACTCCCCCGGGGAAGTTTCAGATACAGCTAGTCGCCCCCATTCCAGCAACCCCTCTCCCGAATAGTTTTTTTAAATTGTAAAACAATGTTTATATATACTAACGTTTTCAGTTTTTGAAGAAAATTTATTTATTAGGAAATTATTATATACTAGTATATAGGTCCCTGGTTCTATATGAATAAATATTTAAATAATATCATTTTAATAGTGTTTTATAATTAAATCATTTTAATCATTTAGTTAAACATAGATGATCTTCACGAGTACATATGGATATGAATCTTTCTCCCCCCCCCCCCGCCCTTGGATGCAGTCGCCCGCTGTGGTTACGGCGTCTGCTCTATATAGAGTCACGAGTTAGTAACGAGTCGACCAATACGTCGTGGGTTCGAATCCCACCATAGGATGTGGAGTTCGGTCCTTCGGATGAGATCTAGACCGTATTATCCGAGGTTACGTGTCGCAGAAGGTGCTGGCACTGAAAAACAACTCCACTGCTCAATGGCTATAAGTGCGGAGTATATAGGACAAATTTGCAGCTCTCCACCGGCAAGAGGTGGCTTCTCCATTTGAGTGAAAAATTCTCGAAAAGGAAATTATACAAAGTACAATCACACCACCAAAGTCTCAATACACATGTATATACTGATTTCCGGGTGGACGACCTCCTATGGGGTAAGTTTCATCGGTAGAGGGGAGAGTGGCCAAGAAACATTTTCCTAAACGTAACTTTTACTACTGGAAAAGTTCAGCGAAAGGCTTGTTGGCCCCCATCCCTTATCCTTTACACTTTTTGTTGCAGTACTAATAGTCAATTTTTATATTAGAAGTCATGTACTTAGTGGCATATGAGTAAAATTTATTACTGAAAAAAAATCACGACCCCCCCCCCCCCCTTTCACCACCACCAAATAGAATTTTCGAGTTTTAACATTTTTTAGCTCTCCTGGTTGATGACAAACACGGTGCGTACTAAAGATATTTCTTTATTGAAAAGTGCTATTTTAATAAAAAATATTAACGCAGAAAAAAAGACCGGGGTGTTTCTAGTATTCCTGGGTGCATGTAGTCTGGTTCCGACTTCGCTTTCCATGCGCGGATCTAGGGGGGGGGGGTAGGACCCCCGGGAATTTACAAGGTTACTAAAACAAGGAAAAAAGTTAACCCCCTCCCACCCCCCTCCCCCCACCCCCACCCCCACGAAATAGAATTTTGACGTTTGAGCGAGTCTAGGTTTTTTTCTTCGATTTGGGATTGGATTTTTTTTTTACTTGGTTCCCCCCTCCCCCCGGAAAAAAAAATCGGACACGCGCCTGCCTACCCATAACGCTCCTCACTCCTTTGCAAAGTTCTGTCCCGAGAATCACGCGCATCAACAGTTACTATCTGTCGTGAAATAAAGTTCAGTTCAGTGGAAGGTTCTGAAAAACAACCCAATTTATAAGGGTTAACTAGTATCAAAATATCTAACATTTTTATAACAAACTGTAATTCAAATATCCAACAAATAACTTTGCTAGAGTTATATTTTTCAGGCGAGAGAACAGTGACATAGCACCGTTTTTGAAAGTGGGGAGGGGGGGGGGCAACAAGATAATAAATATTCAAGCTTCCCGGCTGAAAACAACTTGACAAGCGCAAAATAAACCCCAGGAAATTGTCCAATCTTGGAAAAACATAGGCATCGGAACCGGGAGGGGGGGCTTAGCCCCTACTTCTTTCCGAAGATAGAAGGTTTAGCCCCCCCATCCCCCACTTTCCATGGACAAGATGCAGTAAAGGTTTAAAATGGGGGAAAGTGGTGGTATTAGGAAAAAAAACTTTGGCACTGGAGTTCGAACCTTCAACCCACCCCAACCCACCCCTCCTCACGAAATAGGATTTTTGTGTTTGGAAAATGGATTTTTTTTTATTGCCTGTCAGGTTTTTTTTTTGAAGGTTGAAAAAAAATTCTTACACATACCTCCCCCCCAACTTTCAATTCACTTCCGACGCCAATGAAATCCTATTTCGGGGGCGGGGTGGATTTTGAGTTAGATTCAAATTCTTCTATAGAATCAAATTTAAATTGTCTTCCTACTATAATGTAACAATGACACTTCACTTATTTGACCCTTACTCTTACAAAAGTGGGTCGGCCTTTAAATGAACATATTCAGTATAGTATAAAGTTATGTCTGAAAAAAAGAAGCCGCTATTCCTGTGTGCCCAGAGTAAAATAAATATGGAGTTTCCATCATTGGATCGGGTGATCGGATACGGCCTTCAGAAAGTTCGATTGATAAAGTATTAAGGCGTATTGAAGAATCTCAAATAACCCGACCCGGGTTTGCTTACCTAGTTTTACCAACACTCGTAACTGAACACCACGCCACCTAGCGTTATACGCGCCACCTAAATTTTGACGGTTTGACAACTTCCATTCGTCTTCATTGAATATGCTTCATTGTTAGCGTGATTGAATTAACATTCGTAGTAGAGATAATGCTAATAATTTATGAAAGAAACTGTTTAAGTTTAAAAGAAAGTAGAATGAATTTACATGAATAAAGCAACATAGAAGTAAAGACAAAATGAAGAAGGATAAAAGTCAAAGTGAAATGTAATAAAGACGAATATGAAAACAGTAAAGTGAAACACAACACGTAATAACAATAATAACAAAGCATAAAGAAGGAGGCATAATAAGAATAAAAGCAAGATACATAGACTTTTGGCGGTAATTCCCTTCCATAGTAGTTAGCGTGTTTGTCTCAAATTAAGAAATATCACACACAGAATTTTTATTGCTAGGGATCGAATCCTATTAGAACCATGTTATTTTTTTTATAAAAGAATAATCAAGGTCACAAGGTCAAAAAGCATAGTTTTTAGAAAGGTCTCGTCACGGGTAATATATATGGAAGTTCTACCTTTTCTCTTTCAAAATCATGACCAATTTAAACTAATGAAAATTTTCGGAAAAGTAGATCAAACCTCAAAGCCAAGGTCTGAGGGTAAAAAGATATAAAGTATTTAGAAGGTCTTGTTACAGGTAATGTACCTATCCCTTCTTATTCAAAGTTATGACCAAGATTAAATTTTTTGTGACAGACGTACAGGATGACAGACTTTAAGACAAATAAGATTTAATATTTCCTCTTTTACACAAAAGTGAGTGACAATAACTTTATTAAAAACCTAATTAATTACAAATTGTAAATATTTTTTTTTAAATATCTGAAGCTATAGGCATTCTGCAAGCCTTGTTCACATCTGATCATTTTTGCAATTTTGTTAGAAGGGTGCTTTCTTCTCTCCATGCGAGAGAGAGAGAAAGAGAGAGAGAGAGAGAGAGAGAGAGAGAGAGAGAGAGAGAGAGAGCGTTCAAATTACTTAAAGTGGGAATATTAATCGTTTAAATCTCATAGGGCTTTTGTGAAGTGAATAAATCTCGCGTAAAACATAATAACTGTCCAAAATGGCTTACAGAAAAATAATCTGATTTTATCTTACAATATTCATTTCACATTTATATATAAAAAAAAATTACAAGTAAAATAAAAAAAAATGTAGATAGATATATTTGATTAAAATGTCGTTAAATATAAAAAATTAGTTTAATATAATTAAGAATGAAGCATTTAAATTGTTGGATGAAACATACATGTATGGAGATAAGGAACAGTTTTGTTGGATTTAATGCAAGGTAATATATATATAAACATGCTAATGA
>NW_026937841.1:0-8259 GCF_032062105.1 Saccostrea cuccullata | reverse complement strand
AGATGTCATTTTTTTAAAGAAATTTTTCCTATGAAACGTTGTGTTTATCATTATTTAATAAAAATAATGAAAACATTAGTTACCGTAATTTTAAGTTCAGATTGAATATGTTATTTTGTTAACTCGTCTTCTTTAGTAGTGCATGATTTTGTATATCTATTCAAAAATTTATTAGCCAATCTTTTCAGTGAATTATTTTGTATTTATGTATATATTTTTTTAATGTCACAATTATTTTTGTAATCTGTAAAATCATTTTGTTTATAGAAATAAATAAATTGAAACTTAGTTTTGACTATAATGACTTGTAAAAAGGATATAAAGTTTGAAGATATTTTCTTTAAAAAAAAAAAAAATAATTTGCCAGTTTAATGATGACCTTTTAACGGGGGAGTTGATGATCTTATACTAATTTTGCAAGTATTTTCTAACATTTTTCTGAATCAATGTTTTATTTGTTTTATTTATGGTTCATATTTATGTTTTCATTATCTGTCTCTATACGATTTGATACAACAAGAAATGCAGTAAGAAAAACATTGCAGAATGCTTCTATAGAACTAAAAGGACGAAGAAAGGACCATTCTTGGAACATTCCATCTGGGTGTAACTTTTCGGTTTTATATTTTTTTTTATTTCATAAATTTACACGATTTTGTTTTTTATTACAACAAAATTTTACATTATTTATCTTGCAATATTTAGCAAAGAACTCTATACATCGCTTAAATTGGTTTACCAGTTTACCAGTTTATTAACATCTCTTTGGTTGTTATTTAACAACACAGAGATCAATACATATTATTATAACATATATACATACATGCGTGAGCATAACATATAACATATATACAAAGTGTGCTTATAATCAAGTATTTCCATATATGTTTACATTGATGTTAACCTGGAGGTTTGACTCTCTCGTTTAAAATTTTAATAAAAGAACAGAGTTTACTCAATAGTCCAACATTTTTTGAAGAAAACAATTCATTAAATTTGATAATATTTGGTCTTGTAAAATAATATTTCGGAATGTACAATTTCCTTTCATCTTTTAATTTTTCACAACATAAAATATAGTGGAATTCATCACCAAGATCATTTTTACATAAAAGACATATTCTATTAATTCTTTCAATACCTTCCCATCTTCCTGTTTCAATGGGTAATTTATGGTTTGCTGTTCTAAATCTAGCTAAAATTTGTTTCTTATAATTATTTAACCTGCTATCTACATAAAATTGACATCCAAAGTGTAAATTTGTAAATAGATTATATGTCACACCTTTTGAAGAATCTTTACAGGTTGAATTCCAATTTTGTTGAAACTGATCTAGTAATTTTTGTTTCAAACTTTTAATAAGCCAATTTTTATTAAATAATTGATTCTGGTTCCAAATATTACTATATCCACAATTGTCTAAAATTGATTTCAAATTCTTTAACCATTTAGATTCATGTCCATTATCAAATTTTGCACGAAGTAATTTATACATTAAAAAACAATATTTTGATTGTTTTCCATATAAAATTTTTGACCAGTATGCAATAATTCTTGTTTTGATATGTATACTTAAAGGTACTCTACCTAATTCACCATAGATCATAAAATTTGGAGTACTTGGTTTTAAATGAAAAAGCATTTTACAAAATTTTAAATGTACTCTTTCTATCATTTCAACATTACCATAACCCCACACTTCACAACCATACAATAAAATTGGAATTACAATCTTGTCGAACAAATACAATTGGTCATAAAGAGAAAGATGTAATTGGTTACCCTTTTTCAAAATACCATACATAGCTTTCGTTGCTCTTTCAGTAGCATATTGTTTTGTCTTAATAAATGAGCCTGTTGTTGAGAATATAATTCCTAGATATTTGAAATGTTTAACAATTTCAATTTCTTTGTTATTGTAATAAAAAACTTTATGCGGTATACGTCCCTTTGAAAAAATCATTATTTTTGTTTTTTCTATATTAACTTCTAGCTTCCATTTTTCACAATACAATAAAAAACTGTGCAACTGATTCTGTAAATCTTCGGGTGATTCCGATAGTAAAACTGTATCATCTGCATACAAAATAATCAGCATTTTTAACAAGACACCAAGTTCTTTTTCAACCTCATTTGATATTGTTGAGACACCAATATTGTTATGTGCAATTAAAAAAGATTCTACATCATTCAGGAATAAAGCAAATAAAAAGGGCGATAAGTTTTCCCCTTGTCGTACCCCTATTTTGCATGGAAAATATTCAGTAACCATATCATTAACAGCTATTCTGGATTTACTTTCAGAGTACATTTTCACTATAACTTCAAAACATTTTCCGGTAATATTATTTTGAATGAGTTTTTGCCATAGTCCTATTCTCCATACATTGTCAAAAGCAGCCTTAAAATCTATAAATGCACAATATAGTTTCTTTTTCAATAAAAAGGATAATTCGATTAGCGATTGTAAAGTAAAAATGTTATCTATTGTAGAATAATTTGATCTGAAACCCCCTTGATTTTCATTTAGTATATCATATTGCTCAGCATAATTATTTAATCGTTTAGCTAAGATGGATGTGAATAATTTACCCATGCAACTTAATAAAGTTATAGGTCTATAGTTTTCAGGGTCATTGTCTTTCCCCTTATTTTTATAAATAGGCAATATATCACCAACAATCCAAGCTTCAGGTAAAATTGCTGAGTTAAAAACAATATTAAATAACATAACATATACCGGTAACATAATACTAGCAGAGGATTTTATGTATTCATTATAAATTTCATCACTTCCAGAACTTTTGTTATTTTTAATATTTTCAATTGCGTGTTTTATCTCATCTTCAGTTATCACTGAGTCTAGTTCTTCATTAGTATATGTATTTCTAATCTCATTTGATAGTGGTTCGTCATTATTTACATCACCATTATTGACGTTTTTAAAGTAATTGTAAAATTCATCAATATTAATATCACATTTTTTGTTGTTCGGCCTTTTATTAATTATTTTCCAATAACTTTTTGGATCGTTACTTCTCAGTTTTCTAATTTTTTTCATAATTAAATTTCTATGTTTTTTCATACTTTTATCCATAGTATTTTTATATTTACGTTCATTGATACGTACTTCTTCTTTTAAGATGCTTGAACGATATTTCCTAAACATTCGTTTTGATTTCCTATATTTTTTTTGTGCTATTTTGCATTCTTTATCAAACCATTCTTTTCTTTTCTGTGGTAGTTTATTGTGAGTTTGGCGAGCATTAAATATTCCAAAAGTTGTGCGTGCCGAGTCAAGCAGTAAACCTGCAGTGTCTGAAAAGATTTCATTAACCCGGTTTTTATCTAAATCATTGACATCAATATTGCTCAAGTCATATTTTAATTTTCTTAGAACATTTAAATCAATATTTTGACAAAATTCTTCTGTTTTTTCATTATCCCATGGTTTTATCTTCTGACACGAAAAATTATTTTTATTTTTCATAATTTCTTCTTTAGTTTGGTAGTTATCATTTGAGATATATGAGTTCACACTTATTTCACAAAGTAGTGGCATATGGATATCAGAGTATAACCTATTGAATTCTAGTACAGAAAAATTTTGCACATGTTTCAAAAATTCAACACTACATATGCAATAATCGACCACACTTGATTTTGTTGTAGTAAATTTACCCTCTTCTAATCTTCCATTCAATAAATACATATTGTTATTTTTACAAAAATTTAATAAATTGTTTCCAAAATTATTCTTTGTTTTATCTAATGATTTTCGTTTCCTTGGTACATTTATCTTTTGTAATTCAAATACATTTGAGAGACAGTCTAAACTGGGATCATCTAACTCAAATTCTTGATTTGATATGTCATCTGGTTCAATAAAATCATCTCTATCAGAAGTTCTTGCATTAAAATCTCCAATTAGGCATATATGGCTAAATTCACTCTGTAAATTCAAAAATTCAAGTTCAATTTCTTCAAAAGCTTCCCTTGAACTATATATAGAACTTTCTGGTGGTACATAAACAACACCTAAAATCAAGTCTTTATCTGAATTAATTAAAGAAGATTTTAATCTTAACCAGTGAACAAATTTACAATCTGTGTGAACGATAGTTACATAATCTTTGATAGATTTTTTGTATCCAATTACAATACCACCAGAACGTCTGTTTGAAAATCCGTGCCTATTTTTAGCATCAAACAAAAAATAATTGTGATCAATCGGTGTAGTATCATCAGTTTTTGTCTCTGTAAAACACAATATATCAAAGGAAGAGATAAATGTTGAAAATTCTGGATAATTTATGCGTCTACTTAAACCACAAACGTTTAATCCTAAGATTTTAAGTTTGCAATCAGTTCCAGTGGATGAATCGAGAGAGTCGGTTGGATCACTGTCCACTAAATTGTCACGTGGTAGATTTCCTCCTAGGTTGTCCTACCTTTGACTTACTGAGCCGCGTCTGTTGAATGGTCGAAATTCACGGGCCATTGGAGTTAGGCGCGGATCTACGTTGTGTGGTGCCGCTGGTGCGTTATATGGGTTTTCCTGACCGAAATCTGTCGCCACGAATCGCTCGCCGTTGATATAGAGTTTATCCATAACCAGTTGCGCTTTGATGCCCTGTCGTTTAGCTTCTTTGTAATGCGGGTATAATATTTTCCGGTTATCGTTTATTTCCTTGGGAAATTGCTCGAATACACTGAAATCTGCGTTGCCTTGATCGCCTCGTTCCCGAAGATCGGTGATCACCGTGATTGCAGTTTTTCGGACCTTTTCACGATCCTTAAAGTTTACAAATTTTGCCACAACTGCCCGAGATTTTGCCTCTTGCTTCCGGCCCATACGATGTACTCGATGAAATGGAATTTCATCCGTTATTCCGAGTTTTTCAGACATGAACGCCTTTAGTGCCTGCTCACATTGTTCTGATGTTTCATCTTTTGGTTCATGAATTCCCACAAATATAAGGTTGTCACGCATGGACCTTGCTTGTAATTCATTTTGCTGGTCTTTTAGATCTAACATTTTTTTTTGTCATAATAGTCATTTGTTCTCTAAGTGCCTCACTCTCTTTTTCTAAATTCTCATGTATTTTTTTGGATCTCTTCATTTCTGCTACTATCTCTTTTGATGTTTCTTCATTCTCATCTAACTTTTCACTAGTGAATATAATGTTTTTTTCAATGTCTGACATTTTTGTTTTCAATTCAAGCACGTCAGTTGTGACAGTATTCATTGTTGCTTCAAATTTGCTGATTCTAGATTCAATTTGATCAAGTTTATCCAATTTTTGGCAAACTTTGTCCAATGTTTTGGCCAAATTGTCTATTTTATTACCATAATCAATTGGCTGTAATCCACCCTGATATTGTTGTACCTGTTGTACAGGGTGAACAGGCGCTACAGGTGAGAAACTGTAATTCATTACAGGCAATTGAGACATTTGTGGTATTTGGTATGTATTATTTTGATTGTTCTGCATACTCTGTTGATTGTTTATTGGAGTTGAGAATAACGGTTGCGAGATTCTTTGTGTGTCTACATTGTCTTGAGAAGTACTCATAACACTTACTTTTCTTTGTTGCACTTCACTGCTCAAATCTGGGCCTTCTTTTCTTTTCTTCCCTTTCTTAGATTTATTTCCATTAGAACCGCTGGATCCACTTCCAGATGTTTTAGGCCTCATAACACGCAGTTGAAATCATTCGGTAACTCCCCCAAAGTTTGTTAATTTTAAACTGTAAATATCTTATATTCAGAGCTCGAAAAATCATGACTCTCATTCAGCTCACGCATGCGCATCCCATATGGTAAACATATCCCATATGGTAAACATATACGTTTCATGGGGGTAGACGGTTCAACTAATAATTCTCAATTTCCGAGGCCAATTTCATTGTTTTTATTAACACAATATTAACATGATTAAGCTACGTTGTTTTGATGTGAGGTTGCATATATTCCCATAGTTGTGTTTTTAGCTCACCTCAGCTGAAGGCTCAAGTGAGCTTTTCTGATCACATTTTGTCCGTCCGTCTGTAAACTTTTCACATTTTCGACTTCTTCTCAAGAACCACTGGGCCAATTTTGACCAAACTTGGTACAAAGCATCCTTGGGTGAAGGGGAATTAAAATTGTTATAATGAAGGGCCAAGTCCCCTCTAAAGGGGAGATAATCAAGACAAGAGGCCCATGGGCCACATCGCTCACCTGAGAAGCTTTAACCATTCTGTTCTTTACTAGATTTCCCCCTTTAATACATATTGTGACCCCGCCCTATCCCCGGGGGTCATGATTTGAACAATTTAGCATCTGCACTTCCCCAGGATGCCTCCAAATAAGTTTCAGCTTTTCTGGCCCAGTGGTTCCCCATTGTGGCCCCGCCCTACCCCATGATTTGAACAATTTAGAATCTACACTACCCCAGGATGCTTCAACATAAGTTTCAGTTTTTCTGGCCCAGTGGTTCTTGAGAAGATGATTTTCAAAGATTTTTCCTATATATTTCTGTGTAAAACTTTGATTCCCCTTATTTGGAAGCATCCTGGAGTAGTATAGATTCTAAGTTGTTCAAATCATGACCCCCGGGGGTAGGGCGGGGCCACAATGGGGAATCAAAGTTTTACATAGAAATATGTAGGAAGAATCTTTGAAAATCTTCTCAAGAACCACTGGGCCAGAAAAGCTGAAACTTATGTGGTAGCATCCTGGGGGTAGTGTAGGTTTTAAATTTGTCATATCATGACCCCGGCGGTAGGGGGGCACAATAAGGATTCAAAGTTTTTCATAGAAATATAAAGGAAAAATCTTTAAAAATCTTCTTAAGGAAGGCCCACACTTTTACGGATCCGGTGTAGCATAATATTTTGATACCGCGATATATTGAACCCGGGTTCAAAACATTGCATAATATTTTGAACCCGGGTTCACTTTTTCGCTGCGATATATTGAACCCCCTTATAAAATATTGAACCCCTACCTTTTTCATTAAAGAGGTAGGGGGTTCAAAATATTATGGCCATAATATATCGAGTCCCCTGCCCTTTTAATTTTACAGGGAGGGGGGTTCAAAATATTATGGCCATAAAATATTGAGTCCCCTGCCCTTTTAATTTTACAGGGAGGGGGGTTCAAAATATTATGGTCATAAAATATCGGTTCTAATTTTACACATCAATATAAGATTCTGATTTTCATTTGTCTACTATTGATATAAAATCTTTTTGGGTGATTGAAAATGATTTAGCAAGTATATATTTGTTTATTATAGTGTTATTGTGCATACAAAGCATTTAATATACATTATTTATGGAAATTAACACTTTGCACTCTGTCCATAAGATCTATATGTCATTTAGAGCATACACAGACACAAAATTCTTAATTGCTTTTATGAACCTAAATCTTTTTAATTTTCTTTTAAGCAAACTAACCTGAGATCTATTTTTATTGATTTAGAGCATATACCATTTATTTAATTTTTACTTTTTAAAAATTTTGCAATGAATAATTGGAAAAAATGATATTCCAAAATTGGGGGTATACGTCTTCAAAAGATTGTTTTGTTTAAATTCTCTGGTCAACCATAATAAAGTATGTGTTTTTATCAACATTACATATAATTCTTAATAGTTTTAAAGATAAAATGGCATCTAAACAGTTTGGATTTTGAGAATTATAAAAAATAAAGATATTTTGAGATTTTTTTCTGCAAGACATGGACAGACTCAACATCAATTTGTTAATGTTTTGCAGAAAAGATTTTAAATATTCTGTTGGCAAATGAATATTTTTGATCTTCATAAGTTTTAACATAAATTTGATGTGATTTGGTGCATAACTAAATAGAAATATGATATCACACTTCTTTATGTTCAATTTTGGCTGTTGAGTTTTTAGAGGTCTGTGCTCTGAGACATGTTGTTTGAAAATTAACCTGCAAAGATATGTCTTTTATGGGTGTTTTAGTTAGTTTAAGACTTATTCAAGGTATTCAAATTGAAAAATTATCAGTCTGCATGACAGAAAATTCTGAAAGTGCGGACCTACCTTAATTAAGAACCACTGGGCCAGAGAAGCTGAAACTTATGTGGAAGCTTACTGGGATAGTGTAGTTTTCAAATTGTCCAAATTATGATCAGTGGGGTAGGGTGGGGTCACAATATTCATTATATACCTAAAGTTTATCACTCGGTTTTACTGTAGATTTAACGCAATCTTGTGACGTCGTGATCCGACTCTCCGG
>NW_026937840.1:0-8138 GCF_032062105.1 Saccostrea cuccullata | reverse complement strand
TTTGTTTATTGGAATTTAGAGCTTGAATACTGTTTGTTATCTCCATCTATCTCATTTATATGTTTAATACCGGTTTCTAAAACAAAAATTTAAAAAATAAGAAAAAAAAAAAAAAAGAAAAAAACATTGACAGTTGAACAATAATTTAACAGAGCACGTTTGAATGGAAGATCCAATAAATGTAGTAAATTAATTCAACAGACATGACAATTATACCCGCATAAAAATACAGAAAAAAATACGTATGCACAAGTAAATAATGAAAAAAAAAAAATAAATATTGACTTTAACGTTACTTATTTTTAAATTTTTTTTTTTAGCTCTTCTGAGCCAAAGGCTCAAAGAGCTAATGCTATGGCCATTTGTGCGGTGTGCGAAACCCTTTTTTAGAATAGGGCCCATAACTCTAGATTCCCGGCCAATCAGTACAAATTTGTCACAGGGTATCCTTGGCCCAAGGTCTACCATTTTTACAAAAATAAGGGTTGGGACCCTTAAAAAAGGGGGAGATAATCAGGAAAACAAACCAAAAGTACTGGTTGCAAAAAAATCTTCTTCTCCATAACCACCAGGCAGATTTTCACCAAACTTACATACAAGGATCAGGATCAGAAGATTAAAATTTGCACGGGGAATTACCCTGGGGCAAAGGGCGTGGTCTCAAGGTCACTTCAAAGTTGACCTAAATTTACAATTAATAAAAACGTGTATATTTTGCTTACTATAAGGACAAGGATCATCAAATCTTGTAAGTTGATGCTCTTAGACTTCACATCATGTTAACTAAAAGTAGGTCACGGTGACCTATTTTTTAAAATTTTCGGGGTTTTGTTTTCAAATTGATTTGAAGGCATATTTTGGACAATTTAAGACCTATGATCATCAAACTTTGTCAGTTGATGATTTTGGGTCCTCCAAAATGTCAATTTAAAAAGTAGGTACCGTGACCTATTTTTTAATTTCATGACTTCCCCTTTTTAAAAAAATTAAATCCCATTTTTCAGACATGGGAGTTTTAGAATCATCAAATCTTGTACTTTGATGCATCTAGGGACCTTAAAACATATTTATAAAAAAGTAGGTCACTGTGACCTACTTTTTGAATTTTGCCGACATTTGTTTTCAAATTGTTTAAAATGCATATTTTGATTACCTTCAAACCTACGACAATTAAACTTGGTCAGTAGATGCATCTTGGGTTTTTGAAAAATGTGACCAAAATGTAGGTCACGATGACCTGCTTTCGACATTTTATGGATATTTTTAAAGTATCTTAGGTATTTATTGGCTTAGAATCATCAAATTTTGTGAGTATATGCATATTTGGTTTTGGGAAAAGTGACGCCCAAAAAAGTAGGACACCGTGACCTACTTTTAAATTTTATGGTTTTTTTAGTATCTCCAGCACTTATTGACTTAGAATCATCAAACTTTGTATTTACATCTTGGGTTTTCGGAGAGTGACGACCAAAAAGTAGGTCATGGTGACCTATTTTTCACATTGTGTGGCTATAATTAACTATCTCTGGTACTTATTGACCTAAAATCATCATACTTTGTCAGTTGATGCATTTTGGGGTTTTTCAAATTGTCCCCAAAGAGGTCACAGTGACCTACTTTTGACATTTTATGGCTATTTTTAAGTTTTGGGGACTTATTGGCTAAGAATGTCAAACTTTATCAGTTAGGCATCTTACGGTTTCATTGAATGCCCCAAAAGAAGTAGGTCACGGTGACCTACTTCTGCATATCTCGGTACTTTTTGGGCTTAGAATCAGAAAATTTTGTCAGTTAAGGCATCTTGGGTTTTTGGATATCGTCCCCAAATAGTAGGTCACCGTGACCTACTTTTGACATTTGATGGCTATATTTAATTATCTCTGGTACTAATTCTTAAATCGTCAAACTTTGTCAGATATCATTTTGGGTTTTCATAGAATTTGACCAAAAAGTAGGTCATGGTGACCTACTCTTGAATATCTAGGTCTTATTTAATAAGAATCATCAGTCTTTTCAATTAATGCATCTTGATCCTCAGAAAATTTCAATCAAAAGGTAGGTCACTGTGACCAACTTTGGTATTTTATAATTATATTATAATATCTTCGTCTTAACTCAAATATTATCAAACTTCGTAAGTTGATGCATTTTGGGTCTTATGATACTAATAGAGTTGGAGGCTTCTAATATAAGTGATAGATTGTACAATTTATCAGAAGAGCGTTCAAGGTCCTTGGGCCTCTTGTTTTTTTTAATTTTGCATTTCTCCAAAGAATTTGGGTTTACTTTATGCAGGCCCTGTAGATATACGAATTCATTGATTAACACTTAATTTTTCATTTGAAGCATTAAAATAAAATAGAGATTTCGTGGTTTTATATCCTTTTAAAAATTTTCTCCTTAACGTCCAAGTCTCGGAGAACTGCGATGTAATTGCAATGTTCTTGAATTTTCAGGTAGATAGGTATAATAGGTACATTCAGTGGAGAAAATAATATGAGCACACTCTCTGGTCTAAAAAATAAAACATGTCTTTAATCCTCAGAAACAGTTCTATCATTTTCTAGTTACATATTTTAGGTCAGAGGCTCTATATCAAATATGGAAAAAAAATCATTAAAATTAGCCGATTTTGTAGACTTTTTCAGAATATGAGGAAAATGACGCATTTCGTGACGCCATAATGCATTGACTAACCAGAAAATCACGTCTTTTTGATAGATACGCAATCACCAAAGATCTAAGTTATATTCAATGCATTTTAACAAAAACTTTGTAGTTTCATTTTTTAAAGAAATTCATAGGGCCAAATAAGGCAAAAATGAACCTTTCTCTTTAATCGGTATTTTAATTGAATTTAGAATAGATATATATCTGGGCGTTATCGGACGGTACGGTGGAACAAGTCAGAAATTGAATGAAATTCTCATTTTTCAAACATTAAATAAGCATCATATTTTTTACCAATTTAATAAACTATGCATGATAAATTTTATGTTTTAATGCATTGTTGAAGTTTTTGTAAGTAATGGAATGTCCAGGCGGTGCAGCCTCAAAGATGAGATTTTTCTACCTGAGTATAACTAAAGAAAACCTTCTAATGGTATTTGCATTTGTCATCCAAAAACTTTTCATTTCATTTATTCACGTGATATGGCACAATTTTTCCGTATTCTGTAGGGTCTATATTTTTTTCTGAAATCTCCAAACAATTACTGAGATAGCTCCGTAGCTTTTCAGCAGATTTTTTTCATGGTTTCTATTTTAAAATATTCTACATAATATTTAAGTTCTTCAATAAACTTGGGTTCTATAATGCTAATTACACTATATTCACTTAAGACCCTATGACTAAATTCCATACCGAAAACATTTAGTAAGGAACTATATTTTTGGCGGAAGGTTCTTTTTAGATGAAAAAGATCAATTTTTCCTATTTTAAAGTATTTATTATTATTAGTTTGGATTTCTATTTTTACATCCCTGTTGCATACAGAGTAATTTTGTGTAGTGAAATGTTCTTTGCTTGTCCTAATTATAAATTACATTAAAAAAGTTACTGTCATGAGTTCTATCATCATATTTGGTGAATAATTTCTTTTTAAGTTAAAGATGAAAGTTTATCATATTAAATACGGAAAATTGTCAAATCTCCAATATTTTTGCAGAAAAAGCGAATTGGAATATCAGCAATATATTTTCCAATTGAAAATTGATCAACAAATATATTTTAGGTTAAAAACGATATGTATCCAGGCATGTGACATGACTTTTATACATATTTGGTATTTTTTGTCGTCTATTTCCGTCATGTATTCTATAATACATTGTGTAAAAGGTTTTTGCTATCATTGCAAGACACCACGAATAACTTCTAATTCCATATCGTGCTAATAAGCATTGGCATCTATTCTGGATTCATGGAAATATTATTTCTCTTAAACTGTATTATTTTTTTCCCTTTAATGGGGTACAAATGTCAACTTTTATAAGACCCTTTCCAAGACTTTCAAAAACCTTGAATCTTATAATTTAAAAGATGAACAAAATGAAAATTGTTGCATGAAAATATTTCATTTTTAAGCTTCATTTTGATGCATTTCAAATTAAATATCTATTTTTGGAGTTATCCTTCCTGGCTAAACAGATACCCTTTAAAATTTAGAAAAAATGTCACTACTTTCAAATGATTTTATTGCTTTTCGAATTTTTTACACCAGAATAATATTTTTTTTTGAGTGCAGAAATGTAAAATACTTGACTTTGCAAAGTAATTTGAATCTTTATGTGCATTTTTGTTGTCATAATTTTTATCTTACTATAAAAAGATGATAAAAGACTGTTTTTGAACATAAATTTCATTTGAATAGAACATATTTTAAAAACATTAAATCATGTGTTAGATGAAACTACCAATTGAAATACAGATTTTATTCTTCTACATGCTCTAACTGATAGCTTCTGTTTGTTATGATTCCTATTTGTTATTATTCTTGTTCGTTATTATCCATGATTGTTAATTACATGTAAATTACATGTACGAGAATTAACTGTTTCCTTCTACCCTAGTCAACAACTGTATGGTGTTCTTTTTAATAGCTTAAAGGTACATAGACACAGATTTGACGTTAATGTTTTTGGTATAATATCACGAGTTATATATTGTAAAAGAATTTCACACGAAAATAAATTAAAATCGTATTTCATCTTAAAGTTATCAAAACTTCAAATTTTTGAATGGGTTTGATTGACACATCCTTGAATTTCCACAAATTTTAATTTAATTACTTTTTAATACTTAGGAAAAATGGAAGTCTTGTTGTTGAGCTGAAGTTTGGTATGCGAGTGTATTTTGCAGAGAATTCACAGATTAAGTTATATATTAAATATTTACCATGTCGACCATAGGATTTGAGTGCCACACAAACCCGATCTCAAAACATTATTTAAAAAATTGAAAATGCCGTAATTCTGTTAAAAATCAATGAAGCGAAACATATTCTTATGTGATCTGTAACTTGAAGATCACTCACATACCAAAATTCAGCTAATGTCTGCAAGCTTTTAGAAAAAAAAGTTGGGAAAAATAATAACAGACTCGCAGACAGACAGGGGGACAGCTAAAGGCGGGGGACAGACGCAGAGGAAACCGTCCCCTTTGGTTTCACAAGTAGGGACAATAATAAAGCAAGCTAATTTATATTGTTTTATCGATCGTGATAAAAACCTTGTGCACCATATTTAAGACATCATTTTAAAAGTAAAACGCACAGTTTTGATCGAGGAAGTTTATGATATTTACAAGAGAAAAAAAATGTTTGGTAAGGAAAGGAAAGTAGCGAATGTTATATAAAGATTAAAGATCTCCTCTTCATTGAGACACCGCTTTAAAGTGTCTATAACCTGTCACGTGATTCATATATGCTTAGAATTTAAGCGTTATTTTATAAATCTAAAATTGCGAATATCCGTTAGAAGTAACTTTCACATGATTTTTTTTTTATAACATGATTATTTATTATTTTGTTTAATAATTAAAATTACATTCCCCATCAAAATGGCTACATTCTTGGGGATATGGAATTTATTGTTACTTGGAGTTATTCATTGTTACGGTATTTATAATATATTTTTATTTTTAGTATTTTTCTATGAATCGTACACATGTATTTAGATCTTTCATTGTTGTTGGCCCATTTCTGTGAGGAAACACTGATTTTTTTTTTTTTTTTTTTTTTTTTTTTTTTTTTTTTTTTAAAAATTAATATTTAAAATACAATGAAACTCAAACATGTGCTTAAGCTGAGATGAATATAACGATTAAAAAGTGTTTATTGTTGTTTAAGGTTGTTGATATTAGAATTAAATTATCCTAATACTAATAAGAATTCATTCATTGCAATCAGATATTGTGCTCATAGATGGTTTTGTTTGTTGTTTTACATCCCTCTGAGAATTTTTCTCTCATATGAAACACCACTACTTGCCGGTGAGAGCTGCAAATTTTGTACTGTTCTCGGCACATAGGTGAGCAGTGAAGGATCATTTTCATTCCAGCACCTACTGCGATACGGGACCTCGGTATATATTGTTTCATGCGAAGGACCAGTGTCCACGTCCCAAAATAGGATTCCAACCCCCCAAAAAAGGTCAACTCCTTACTTCATGACTCTAGAGCAGACTCTCAATCACTGCTCCACGAGGGCGACTTGCTAAATCTTCTCTGATCATTTTTTATAACTTGCAAAATTGATATATATTAATAAATAAATTTCAAATCGATGCATTTGTATAATTGTATATTAAATAAATATTTATCTAACTGAAAAAGTGCATAAATTACAACATTCAAAGTGTTGGACAATTTTTATCTTTATCTGATTCGTGCAATCACAAAATTTTAATGCTTATTTAAGTGTTGAGAACTATTGACATACGGCGGCCATTACATTTAAGCAGTGCACAAGTCACTAAATTGATCACCGCTGAAAGGAAATTATGAATCATTTGATTTCAATTTTCGTCAAGGGCTTGGTTGGATTTAAAATTCAAAATATATTTGCTACAAAGGGTTGCTACCACGAGAAAGAAAAAAATCTAAACTGATTATGAATTTGTATATAGTGCCTATCGTCCTTGATAACTTTACTAAATATGGAAAACAAAGAGCAAAATATATTCATTCATTTAAAACTTTCAATTGAGAATATGTGATGGATGGATGAGATTGAGATGTAGGTGTGATCGTTTTGCTTCCTACCTTTTTAAGGGAATTACGACTTTTTTTATTAAATTTGTTTTCCGCACTTTTTCTAGACACTCATAGCTATTGAACTTATGTTTGATATGTGAGTGTATCTGGATGAATTACAGATGAAGTTTGCATTATTTTTCGATTCAATTCTTTTTTCACGGAAGTAGGCCATTCCAAGTTTTTTTCTCTGTTTAGCGTCCAGCCATCTATCAAAAACCTAGCTACCTATTCGCAAAAAACACACAAGTCAAAAAAATAAAACACTTATTTTATAATAATAATAATGAGGTAATTCAAAAGATACGATTTCATTTATCTATTTTGCATAAAGAAAGTTTTTTTTCAGCAAAACCAAGATTTTGAATACTGAAACTTCCAATAATGAAATATTATACAACTATTTAGAGATATTGCTGGAAATCACAAATTTTGACCTGAATGATTAATTTTTGGACTCCAGATTCGGTTCGTTTTTTCTGACATTGGATGTCAAAAACCAAGGCGCACGCAGACGCTAAACATAGAAAAAACTTGGAATGGCCTAATATAGCACTTTAAATTTTTAATGGTAAACAGATTACACTTGCTAATATAAAACATAAAGAATGCTAATTTAATGAAAATGTATTCCTATTAATACACAGATAACATTTGTGAACGCTATAGCTGCACAGCCACACAAAGTTCTGTAAGTAAGAATTTAACGGCAGACATAGTAATTGACGGAAACACCAAACAAGATTACTACCGCTGTTCACACACTGCAGTAAATGGAGCGCCGGAGGCATGGGTTATGGTGGACTTAAGAAAAGAATATAAACTGCAAAATGTAGTCATCTACTATAGAAATGAGAGAGGTAATTGACATGATATGATTGTAAAATTAAATTGAATTTTCATTGGGTTATGAGATTTAGTGCATTATGATAAACTTTTTAAATTCTCTCGATATGGAAAAAAATGCATATTGGATGGAGTCTGAATGTGACAAAATACAGTAGTGTGACATGAATGAGTTCGCAAAATTGCTGCCGTTGTAAATGTAAATAAAAAAATTGCAAAATTTTTTAAAAGGGGTTTTTTTAAAACAAAAAAATAAATTTTTTCTTTAAAAGGGCCCCGTATTTGGCAACTTCCTTGGATTGAGCAAAGTGCTTATTTCCTCGGAAGACTGTAATAAAGACTTCTAATGTAATGAACCGGGAGGCTACTCCAAATGTCAGACACGATGCGTTTTAGGTCATCACTGTTTTTGATTTTATTTTAAAAGTTGATTTATCTTGTATTTTATAACTTTCCATACGTTTTCTTTTATATTAATGTCAGGGCTTGTGCTGGTCACTAGGGGAATAATACCATTCTCTGCTTTCCACTGAAGATCTCG
>NW_026937839.1:0-8176 GCF_032062105.1 Saccostrea cuccullata | reverse complement strand
AGTTAGATTATTCTAAGTGACAAACCATAGATCTATTCAAGTTATTACCGAAATGTCCACATTTTGGGGCACTTCTTCATATAGAGGATGTTACAAAATGAAATATGTTTTGCTTTTGAAATAATCTCCATTTATGGTATGTTGATAGGAATGAATATTTGAACCTAGTAATCTCAAACACTAAGATAAATAAGTAAACAAAAAGATAACCAATGAAGCGATAACGAGATAGACAAGTTTAACACTATTAAAAATAATAATGGCGCTTGACGAAATTAAAGAGAAGTTTGTGGGTGTTTGGAAATTAGACAGAAGTGAAAATTTTAAGGAATTTCTTAACGAAATGGGTAAGGCACATGATTAAAACAACAGAGAGAAAAGGAAGATCTATAAGTCTATGTTATACCGGTAGCTCTTACTTGCAAGAGTTAAGTCCCGTTGTACTTTAATAGTACCTTTCGATGAAAAGTACTCACAGCTCAAAATAAAAAAAAAAGATTATAGAATTTTTCATATGTAAGAGGGTTGTTCCAGAAAGTCGTAGACAATGTTTACACCTTTGTACACGTTTAACCAATTACTAAACAAATTTTGGATATCTATAGTACATTAAATGTTCCTTAAAATAATGAGTTCTTAATTATTCATCGTTCATATTAATAATACGTTTTATAGAAAGTCCGATATGGTCTGTCGGCGCACGAACAAAATTCGGAATAATTTACACATATAACTAATTACATTTGTATGTGTTTTTTTATTACGTAAAGCATTAAACTCATATTTATATCAGCGAATCCTGAATCAAAATCTTAATAAAATGTCAATTTTTCATATAAATAGCATCAGACGCAAATATTGATGTCGTAATTTTTGAAGTGTTGTTGGAACTGGGTTTGCCGAAAATGACGTCGTCAAACGCGTTAGCGGCGCACGGGGATGTGATTAATTGTTTTGAATGTTCTTTATCCACATCAGACACAAATGGTATAAGATATCTGTGCTATATCCAGGTTTTTTAAAAACAATATCTATAGATAAATCATCTGTTAAGAGGGAATGTACCCCTTTTATTCCTTTTTATTTTGAAAACATTATTGTATATGAAAAGTTCACTAAAATAATTTATAAATATTTGAATAGTAACAATGTCATTCCTACATCAATATTTAGATGGAACCAGGAATTATCAGTGTTTTTAGAACCTGATATTTGTGTTCAAGATGTTTTTAAGGTTTGTTTTAGAACAACTGTGGATACTTCTGCTCAATGGTTACAGTATAGAATCCTTCATAGAATCCTTCCAGTGAAATATTTGAAGAAAATAAATATTTTATCTGATGATCATTGTACCTTTTGTAAACAGGATCTATTATAGAAACAACACAACACATATTTTTGAATTGTACAAAAATTTCTTCACTATGGAGTAATCATAGTATGCACATATTTACAAAAACTTCTAAAAGAGTTGGATTTAACACATGCAATATTATTTTAGGTGAAATGCCATTTTCTTATCATAATAGGGTGATAAATTTACTTTTTTTTTATATATACAAAGCAATATATTTTTTCTTGTCTAAAGCAGAACAAAATACCTATGATTACTGGGCTGCTACATCATTTAACTCTTAAGTACAAAGTAGAAAAATGCATATCAATTCAAAAATTTACAATGAACAATTTTGAAAATCTATGGTCACCATGGATTAATATTTTTGAGTTATGAACATTTATTAAAACACCAACTTTACATATTTCTTGAATGAAATACTGTTTATTTAATATACTCAACAACAAAAATTAAGGGTTGTGTATATAACTGTAGTTAAGTAAAAGAAATTTCAATTCTGAAATTTATTATAAACTGATGTGATGAATCAAAATTCTGTGTGGATTTTAATGATGGAAGGTAACGAGTGTGGAGACAGAAGAATGAACGTTTTAGTGACTGTTGTGTGGCTCAACATAATCGCTTTGGTGGAGGTTCTGTTATGTTGTGGGGAGGCAAATCTATTCAGAGGTCCACAGAGTTGTACATCATCAGAAATGGAGCACTGACCGGTATCAGATACAGAGATGATATCCTTCAGCCAATTGCAAGAACATTTGCCGATGCAATAAGGACAGAATTTGTTTTAATGGATGATAACGTCAGACCAAACAAAGCAAACATAGTGAACCAGTACCTTGAGACAGAGACTATCTATAGAATGTAGTGGCCCTCGAAGTCACCAGACCGCAATCCTATTGAACATGTCTGGGATGTTCTTCAAAGGCAAATTCAGCAGCGGTATCCTGCTCCATGCAGTACCAATGGACTTGAAGTTATTCTTTTAGAAAAATTGGATTGGATACCACAAAGAACCATCCGTTCATTCATTCGAAGTTTCCAATGGCGATGCAGGGCTGCTATTCAGGCAAGGGGAGGCCATGCCAAGTTTTGAGAGTTGTTGGATGATTGTCAGTTTTGAATTAAACAAATCATGCAATTACTGTATATGGAAATTCACTTTGAATAGGAGGGTATCCATAATTGGTAATCTTGTTCTTCTGTCCAAGTGAACAATTACCATTAGTTTTTTATATTATCAGACGTGTAGGAACTTTACAGAGGAAACTATGTAATTCATTTTGAATAAATATACTTTTCGATGTAGAAATTATAAATGAAGGTTTTGATAACCCTTAACTTTTTTTGTTGAGTATATTTCATTTTTGTTTAAAATCAGAGGGGAAGTGTGAATGTGTGTGTGAATGTGACTAAAAATCTTATTATATATTAACTTGACATGTCACTTTTTGAAATAAAAAAAAATGTCAATTTTTCATATAAATAGCATCAGAGGCAAATATTTGAAGTGTTGTCGGAACTGGGTTTGCCGAAAATGACGTCGTCAAACGCGTTAGCGGCGCATGGGGATGTGATTAATTATTTTGAATGTTCTTTATCCACATCAGACACGAAAAAAAAACGGAAATGCTTTTACACAGTATAACCTATTAGAGATCTTTTCAAATGGTATAAGATTCAATGTTAGTTTTCACCTATATACCACATATAGTTACACCTGTGTGAAGTGGAGTAATGTTTGCTAAAAGCAGACGGGGGGAACGTTATGGGCTACGACCGACGTCAAACATTGTGTTTTTTCTGCTGCCTACAATGTAAGGTGATTTTTCGACCGAAATACAATCCTGATTAATAAATTGACAGTAGTTAAAATGGACAGTAGTAAATTAAAATGAGTCCTTCAGTCAAGAGTGTTTCTTTTTTGTACTTTTATAAAAATAATTGGATGCTTAAGAGACACGTGTTAAGCACATGAGGTAGTATTTAAAAATTGATCATGACGTTATAAGAGACGTAAATTCTTACGCTTGCTTTCGTGCGCCGATGTACACTTTTATATGCTTTCTTTATTTTAGACTTGTTTTCTTGTTGAATGTGTGATATTATCATGAAATTTGAAATGCATGATCATAAAATGTTGCTTTTTACTATAACAGGAAAATTAATTTGATTAAGCAAAGAGAAACTAAACTATTTTTCCTGTCTCCTGACTCTTTTTAGGACAACCCTTGTATGTGTCGATTAATTGTCAAGTTCTTACTTCTTTATCTTTGCACTTTACATTCTAATAATTTAAAAAGGCTTGCATGTGTAGTGTAACCTTGTCAACCTTTTGTAGGTGTGGGTTTACCCCTCAGGAAGATGGCATCTCTAGCGAAACCGGAAATGACTATAAGCATAGAAAGTAACAATAAAATCAAAATTGTAATGAAAACAGGATTTTTCACCCAGGAAGACTGCTTTAATCTTAACGAGGAGTTCCTAAAAGAAATGCAAAAAACAGTCATGAAGGTAACTTGAGCCATTTTCCCGGAATGGGAGCATTTAATGACTTCGTTTAATATCTCTGAAGGTATGAAAAGCATGTAAGTTAATATTCGGCGGATTTATGGCAAATCATAGGAAATAACGAGGGGAAGATGAAGAGATGAAAGAAGTAGAAATCAAAGAGTCTGTGTTTTAAAGCAAATGGATTAGTACTCTGATGAAACTGGTTGATAAAAAAAAACTTGCGGTCAAATATAATTACTAATAATAAAATGGAAGTCTAGAGTTGTTTGATTGTCTATTAATTACATTACTATTATATAGTACTTCAAAGAACTTAAATTATTAACCTATATACTGCAGGATTAAATTTGTCGTTTTAGCAAAGTAATAGACGTTTAAAATAAAGCCCTACCGGAGATGTTTTTTTGATATATAGGATGGTTAAAATGATACACTGGTTTGGTAACGTGGTTGGGTCACTTGCAATTAAAATACTTGTCACTTTTCTGTTGTTTTTAATTTAATCAAGTACTTTGTAGTTAGATAAAGATTTTATCCAACGAGTTATCCTGGAGCCTTGGCGAGGGGATAAACACAACGAGTTGGATAACAGTCATTTCCAACTTATGGGAGATTATTTTATCCCATGTTCTATACTTCACAACCAATATTTTAGTTTTTTTGTCGCTGCTGTATTTGGAAAATATGTCTTATTATTCAAAAACACTTTTAATTCTCTTTTAGGCAACTGCAACGTACGAGGACGGTGTTTTAAAAATGATAAATACCCCTGTAGATCCGAAATCTAAGATTAAGGAACAGATTGTTCACAGGGAAAGAGTTGGCGACGAAATTGTTTTGGTAAGAATAACACTTGCTCTTTTCACAAACATATTGAACAGATATGTAGAAATGATGTGCAGTCTATTTCAGAGCTTGCTCCCACGTGACTTACTTCTCATTTATATTCATAAGATCCTGCAAAAACTCAAATTATACCATTTCTTTAATTTATAAAGATTTATTTCTTTAAGCCCCTGCCATGAATATATACGTAGAATTTAGCGCGATTGTAAAAATAAACATTCGTTTGCACCCATTTATCGGAAGAACTTTGCCATCTTACAACGCACTTTGAAAAATTACGCACTTTGAAAATTTTTTTCAAAGTGCGTTAATTTGGGACCAAGCTAACGCACTTTGAAAAAATAATTTTTTTTTCAAAGTGCGTTGATATCGACCATATTAACGCACTTTGAAAAATTGTAAAGCCTGATAAATATTCTTACAAAAATCGGTATGATAAATAATTGATCCTGGTTGCCTATCTTATTTTATGATAAGGTCACTTAATTCAGGACATGAAATATTGACGTTTTAAATATTGTAGGTTTTGTTAATGTTATAATACGAAATCGATCTTTTAGACAAATGGAAAGATGATTATTTAATATCATTATTTGATACGTTTCTTCTTATTAAAAAGTATATATATATATATATATAAGGGGCTAGATATGAACAACTAAAAGCATCGCATTTTTCCTTAAGAAAAGGGAGCAATTTGATTTTTCAAAACAATGAAAATGTTTCTCTATCATACGTTTTGATTTACTTAAAAATTTCTAGGTTTCATCTATTTAAAGATAACTCATTCATTGAAATTTTCAATACTAGGTTTGTTAATACATTGTACATATAAACATGTTAATAGAGTAGCACAGCATCGAAACCGGGTGAAGGTCCGGCAAGGGGAGGGGCTTTACTCCCATTTATTTTGGAAAAAATATACATCATATAGGCATTCATCGTCTCAAGTCACGTTCCGGAGTCCGCATATATAGCTCTCTCTCCAGAATGGGAGAGGATCGTACATTTTGGCCGTGGTTTGCGACAATGATAGGCATTGAAAATGCAGCTTACATTTTGGGGGTTTATTACTACCTTCCCTGTTTTATTTGCTACCGACGCTTGTATAATGGAAAGAAAAAGTCGGATGCTGGACTCAGAGATCTTTTACCCGTCTTCTGCTCTTCCCGACAGTAGTAAATCAATGCATAGTTTTTCGATAGATAAATAAAAATCAAAGCTTTCCATTACTTAAATCTGAATTCAGAAATTTCTTTTTTACATATTTTTTTTTCAAAGTGCGTTAAGTGTCTCCATTGTAAAATATATTGATGTAAACTCTAAACGCACTTTGAACAATTTTTTCAAAGTGCGTTGATTTGGTCCCAAATTTAAAGCACTTTGAAAAAATTTTTCAAAGTGCGTTGATTTTGTCCCAATTTTAACGCACTTTGAAAAAATTTTTTCAAAGTGCGTTGCCACAAAGCACTTACATTTCATCATCAAAAATGAGAAAAAAACACTAATTCAGTTCTCTTTTCTTCAATAAAGCAGACTGGTGTTCTCTCGTTTTGAATTTTCAAATTAACAAGAGGCCCACGGGCCTTATAGGTCACCTGAGTATTGTGCAACAACTTTCAAACAATTAAATTTGGTTCGTGTTTTAAACCAGAGGCCATGAAATTTGCAATTCACAATGTTGAAAGAGGCACCATTGCTTATCATAATTATAGACTTAGCATGCTTACTCTATTTACTTAATACCCAGAGGTAGATCAGAATAACAAAGAGAAAATGCACTTCCACTCTATAACCAGTTGTGCACCTCATCCCAAAGGAACCACTGACCCTGGGGCCACATATTTCAAAATTTTATCATAAAATGGTTGATTAATACCAAAGAGCAGATTTCAAAGTTTTATTTATTTTCAGACAATGTACACACCTCCCCGACCCAGGGAGGGGGGGCATAAAAAATAACCATTTTGCTAGATGCACCTTTCTTTATCATAAATATATATATACTTGGATCATTGGCATAAAACCCAGGAGCAAAGGAAAGATTTTCAAAGAATTAATGCATTTTCACTATATAATCAATAGGGCCCCACCCCTAACACCAGAACCCCTGACCCTGGGGCCATAAAATTCACAATTTTGGAAGAGGAACTCTTGCTTATCATAATAACTATGTACTTAGTTAGTTTATTTAATACCCAGAAGCAGAGAAGACGATTTTCAAAGAATTAATGCATTTTCACTATATGATCAATAAAGCCCCGCCCTAATATCAGAACCCATGACCCTGGGGCCATAAAATTCACAATTCTGGAAGAGGCACTCGATCTTGCTCATCATAACTATGTGCTTGGTTAAGTGGTTTTAGAGAAGAAGCTGAAAATGTTCAAATGTTAACACACGACGCACGACACACGATGACGGACGAAAACGGATAGCAATAAGTCACCTGAGTTACTCAGGTGACCTAAAACGGCGGTCGCAACTTTCACTTTAACATCAACATCATTTTTATTTCCAGTAGAAGATATAAAGATAAATCATAACATCGGCGGAAGAACTTCATCCGAAAAAGGTTTTAAATATTTGCAATTTTTTGCAAGTTATGCCGCCATTAGAGCTCCAGTATTACGAATATGTAAATGAGTAGAATGAACATCATTTCTCCGATGTCATTAAAAAAAAGATCCTATATCTAGTCTGCGAAGAGCAATCGCGGTCAACTTAGAACTGTGTAGAAAACGAATATTAGCAATCTCAAATATAACTTTACGTAAACATACATGTACTACAAGACATTCGCCCCGGAAATTTTAGGGTGGAATTAAGTGTATAGGATAAAACAACTGTTTTTATGTATGTTTTATGAAGAAATCAACATAAGCACTTTTTTTTAAAAAGTCAATTTATGGTCAAATTAAAATATAAATTATAACACCAGTAGTATAAGCCTCCTAGATAGATGGGTCAACTGAGTGCACTTTTTATGCAAATGAGGTTCAAAATGGAGGATTCTGATTGGTGATGGGGATAGGTGGGTCAGCTGAGTGGAGTGCTAACCCTAACCCTAACCCCTACCCCTAACTAGCCCTAACCCTAACCCTAACTAACCCTAACCCCCTAACTAACCCTAACCCCTAACTAACCCTAACCTATTCCCTTAAATACTGGCAGTTGTTTACACTGTGTTTTTACATTGGTACGTAGGTACTACGTTTTTGTTTATGAACACAGGTAAAATGCGCCGTGTGCAAAAAACATTGCAAGAATGTGATTATGACGTCACGCATCACAGTCTAGCTTCATTTTCTGAAAACCTCATTACCAAGAAACAAGCTAAATGAATTTGATCACATGACCAAAAGCGATTTTTTTGTGTTAGCCAATCACATTTAATCACGTGATTGATTTGTTGATGTTTTGCCGCGATTGCAGTATCGTCTGCTATTGTAAATAAATACA